>NW_023416324.1:67194525-67393213 GCF_014108235.1 Myotis myotis
TTGTTTTTCTTTGATGGGAACTTTTAAATTCCACTCTGTTAGCAAATATCAAATATGCAATCAAGTAATATCAAGGTTCCTTTATCAGTCATAAAATTAATAGTGGTCCATCCATCAGCAATAAGCAATGGAAAGTACAATATGACTGGAAGTAGACTTTCCTCTGCAAACTTGGATTGCTATGAATAAACATATATACACAGTAAACCAAGTGTCCACTAATGACGTAAGTGTTCACTGAACAGAGTTTTGAAGTCCTCATGAATTATTTTAATGAGGGCTTGATTGTACAGAAATATAGGGAAAGAAATGTTTTGCTATACTTGAAAAATTATAATTTTATTGATTTTCTTCTGTATTGAAGTGAGAGTTTTGTAACTCGTAGGATGGTCAATGACAGGCTCAAAAACAAGGTGAAGGTGTTTTTATTAGGCAGAATTATGTTGTCCTCAAGAGTTCTCTCTCCTGGCATCCATACATGACAGTCTCTAGGCCTGTGCATATGCTAAATATTGATCATCGGATTAGATTTTTTATATGGCACTGGCTAACTTTAAGAAATGGAGATTACTCAAGTGGGCATATCTAAACACATGAGCCTTTTGCCCTAACCAGTTTGGCTCAGTGGATAGAGCATCGGCCTGTGTACTGAAAGGTCCCGGGTTCGATTCCAGTCAAGGGCATGCACCTTGGTTGCGGGCACATCCCCAGTAGGAGGTGTGCAGAAGCCAGCTGATCAATGTTGCTCTCTCATCCATGTTTCTAACTCTCTATCCCTCTCTCTTCTTCTCTGTAAAAAATCAATAAAATATATTTTTTTAAAAATAAATTATAAAAACACATGAGCCTTTAAAAGCAGTTTTCTCTAGTTGGTAGCAGAGAGTCAGTCAAATATATTAGAAACAAGACCAGGATACAATTCACCATTGCTGTCTTGAAGATGGGGAGGAGTCCCCATGACCCTCCTAATGATATTTTATTAGTTTCAGGTTTACAACATCTGAATCTTGTTTTCAGCTCTTGTTTTCATCTTGTGTTAGGAACTCACCTGAAGAATTTTGACATAATAACTTGAGTATTTCTGTAAACTGTTAATAAGCACATGTTAGTTTGCTTTGCCATAATGGAAATAAAGAACCAATCATTCAGAAAAATGATGAATAGTAGTCTATAGAGCCCAGTCACTCACATGAATCTAAAATTTTAAAATGAGAAACATATGAACTATGTGTAGAAAAGAGGACTTATAGGCATCAATGTAAAAGAACAGGAATTAGGAAGGATATATGCTAAGACCTATTACCTGAAGCTTCTTTTGGAACACCTGGTTGTCATCCTTGAAGGAGTTCACCATGAAGATTGCTATGGCTTCCTTCTCACAGCCTGCATGCAGATCAAGCAGTTCCTGCAGAGTGTCTGTGGGGAAGCTCACTCTCTGGGCCATCTGCTGGCTGTAGTGGTCGGCTGCCTTCTGCATGGCTGCTGAATTCTCACGCTCAGCAAGAGTTATCACTGCATTTTCCAAACAAGGCACTGCTCCACTGTTGATGGCATCCACATAGGCCTTTGCCAAGGTCCCCAGCCCTGAATGAGACATGATATTTGAGGAATGGCAGGAAGTTCTTACTTCCTGTTTCACAAGCTTTAGAGATCAGCATTCTAAAAATAACAATTTTATTGAAATGAAGATTTCTGTTTTCTCTTTTTTTTCTTTACTTCCCATCTTCCACTTGTCCTCATTCTTGTCTCCTCCTCCTTTATATACTATACTAGAGGGGGGAGCCTCAGCCTGGCATGTGCTCTCTCACAGTTAGGGACCTCTCGCTCCTTATTGCCCACCTGCTTGCTGCTCCTTACTGCTTGGCTCCCTGCTCTTTAGTGCTACCATGGAGGCAGGAGAGCCTCCCGCCACCTCCGCTGTGCTCACCAGCCATGAGTCTGGCTTCTGGCTAAGCAGTACTCCCTCTGTGGGAGCTCACTGACCACTAGGGGGCAGCTTCTGCTTTGAGGTTCTGCTTCCTGGTGGTCAGTGTGCATCATAGTGACAGGTCTGTCTGCAGTTTGGTCGATTTGCATATTAGTCTTTTATTATATAGGATAAATCCACTTTCTTATAATAACATCATTGTATCTCCTATACACTCTCTCTTTTATGGTTCTCAAATTCATCTCATAATAATTTAAACTTAATGATTTCAACTAATATATTCAAGAGTTTCCTGGAACCATTTACCAATAGAAATACATTTTAAAACAGTTTATTTTACAGATAGGCAAAGTAGATAATTTTGTAAGCAAAATTTCCAATGAAAACTTGGGCCCATATAAAAAATCATCAAACATTTCAGGATGGTGACTAAAATATTAAATCAAGCATGGGTACATCTCAGCCCAGGACACTGTAGGTATGCTCTAATGGTTTATATTTATGAATCTAGCCCTATACACAAGACTATAGTTAAATCTTCTTCTCAAGCTCTAATAAACTTTCAGTGGCTTATGTTCTACTCCATATTTGTTCTAAATGGTGTAAATTCAAAAAAATATCTTCTGTATCCTTGCCAAGATACACTCATCTCATCGGTCTTGTCATCATCATGCAGATTCCTGTCCTTAACAGCAGCTTGTGCTTATGTCATTCATGTATTAGTTTCATGAAATACATTAAGCTTCAATAATCCCTCAGATAGGGAAACTTTAATGAAAAACATGTATATCTATGTGTGGCCTGAATCTCTGCTTTTCCATATCCCATAGAGCAGGAAACAGAACTACTGACAAACCCTGAGCACAGTCACAGCTTCATCACATGAAGAAAAATGCAGAAGGACATGCTGTAACAAAGGAGACTCACGATTTCCAGTGACAATGATTCCTTCTCTGAGGGTCTTGGTTTTTGCAGCTGTGAAGATATAGTTACAGAAATTTTTAGATTGAACCTGGAAACTGCACTCTAGTTGGTTTTCTGACACCCCCTCCATATGTTGTAATAAGTTTTTGTCATTTGTAGGACGTTCAAAAACAAAGCACTTTCGCTTGGGAAAGAACTTCCTGATATACTTTCTAGGCATGTTGGAATGCTGGATTTTGGGATTCTCGCCTGTAGGGAAAAAAATAAATAAAAAAGAGCAGTGACTGGTGAGACAGTCTTCAGGAAAGGGCATACATTTCTAGGGGTTTTTGGATCATTGTTTCTCTGCTATCATATATCCTTCTATTAAATCATGAAAATGAATGCAATGCTAATCTCCCCCAAACCGATTTATTTTTATTTTTGTGCAAAGCCAGTAATAAAAGAAATAATTCTGAGGAAGAAGAGGAGGCATGGAGGCATTCATAGCATCTGAAGAAAGTTGTGATTGTTTCCTTTAGACTTTCTATGGTGTCCAAAGTTTTGACTATTCTTTAGATATTTTTGAATGATACATCAACCCAAAATTGTCAGAAATACTTTTGATATTATAGTCCTCAAGTCAAAAATATAATGTGGGTTCTAAAGTCAGAGTCAAACATTTCCTGATAGATATATGGCAATTTATGATATTGCCAGGACAGACAATACTCAGAGCAGAAAGAAAAATTTCTAAAAATTAAAGTAACAAATAGAGACAATATAAATATATAAGCTTAATATAATGTCACCTAAAACCTCACCTATTCTTTATATCAGATTATATTGGACTTGACAATGTCACACTGAGTAATTCTGGGCATGTATCAGTTGTTCAACAAATGATTCTTGAATAAATAAATAAAATATTAAATAAGCAAAAATTGACATGCATCCAAGTACCCATTTTTCTCTCTGCTAAATCTATTTTGTGTAATGAATTTATTCTGTTCACATGATAATAGCCTATAGAATGAAGAGAGTGATGTTATAAGAGAGGGATAATGAATGATTTGACAGTCTTACTAGAAGAATATGTTAATTTGGGGGCCATTAAAATAGACAACATGAAATATATTTTAAAAATGAGTCATTTGATATCTGTTTGACCCCTGTCTTCCATAGTGATGGCATTTTTCTCCAAATAGAAGCAGAGGAGCTCTAAATTTAATCAGAACACAAGTATTTGAGCCCTATGACATCTTTTTTTTTTTTTTTGACTTTTTACAGAGAGGAAGGGAGAGGGATAGAATGTAAGAAACATCGATGAGAGAGAAACATCAATCAGCTGCCTCTTGCATGCCCCCTAGTGGGGATCGAGCCCGCAACCAAGATACATGCCCTCAATCAGAATTGAACCCGGGACCTTTCAGTCCAAGGCCTGACACAAAAATCCACTAAGCCAAACCGGTCAGGGCACCCTAGGACATCTTATCACTAGTTGCTATCCTCAAATTTTCATGGTGTCAATTTTCCTAAAATCTTTGATACAATGTTGGCTATTTCATTTCCTCAGCCAGTTTAAATTCTAGTCACTTGACTTTTTTCAGTATTACTAACAATTGAAACTATACCCAACCTGTCATGTTCATATCACCATTAGCATAGGCCTCAATGCAATAAAAAATAAAAACTGACCTTAAGAATTGTATCATAGGGTTCACTGATCACATCCTACATTGGGTTTCACTACAGGCAGAGTTGATCAACTTGGAGGCATTTACATGTTGCCATGTGTATTTACACCCCAGCGAGTCATCGCTGAAGGTCAGAGACCACCGTATAGAACTTTATATTACAGTCCTCTGGTCAGAAATATAATGTGAATTTGAAACAAAGAGTCAAATGTTACACCTCCACCACCCAGACCATTATCTGATACCTGGAACCAACTTCAAGGCATTCTCCAGGTACTCATCTTCAGTGATGGTGTGACCATCTAACTTTAGCTCTATCGTGAAATCTCGTACAACCCAAACAAAGTCTGGAAAGAAACTCACAAACTCGGCTGAGTCACCTACTTCACCAGAGCTGGGGGAGGATTTGGCCCTGATTAGCTTTGTTAGTTCAGTCACATAGCTGAGATCTTAGCTAAGGAATGAGAAATGTTTCCTGCCAAAATTTCCAGATCTTACCCAGGAATAATTTTTATGAACAGTCCCATTCACCCAGTGTCCCTTTCTCCTCAACCACAATTATTGACATGAGGAAAAAAGAATGAAAACAATAACAAAATAGTCTCAGTTACATTCCCATAGACTCCATGTCACATGGTGGTTCATTTCCTGGAAGGATACTGCAGCTGCTCCAGGGCCTGGTGGTTGATGTGGTTCATGCTGTTGTAGACAAACATGCTGCTCAGAAGCACGGCCAGGGCAAAGATCCATGAGTCATTTTTTGAGTCACCCTAGAAAATGCACAGAAGTGGACTTAGGTGTCTACAGTTCATTCTCCTGTTCAGTTGTTAATTCACTATGCCAGCTCTACTAAAACTGAACAGTAGGACAAATAACATAAACTGTGAAGATAGTGGTAAATTCAAACCTCATTTTGGGTATTCACATTGTCGCCTCTCATGGCTCGTGTTCTTTGGCAATTAAGAGAAGTGAATGACAATGTAAATGTGTGTAAAACATTTAAAAGAGTCTCAAGAACATAGAAGTATGCAATGAGAAGTGGGTAAGATTTATTTTCAACTTTCTCTTGACCATGAACTTATTAGTGACACAAATGCAAGTCAATTAAATTCACCAGCTTCTCATTGTGCATCTAAAAAATGCCAGACACTGCATTTAGTTTTGGGGATATAAAGTTTCATAGGGCAATCTCTATTCAGAGATGATTTCCTGGAGGCACAAATATACATGGTAACATGTAAATGCATCCAAGGTGATCAGCTCTGTCAGGAGTGCAAGCCAATGTTATAACATAAAAAGGAAAATGGGATACAACAAGAGGATGTAACCCTAATAAATATATATATACACACAATGAAGGAGCACCCAAATATATATTTTAAAAAAACCCTGGAAGATATCAAGGAAGAGATCAACAACAACACAATCATAGCAGGGGACTTTAATACCCCACTGACATCACTAGATAAATTCTCTAGACAAAAATTCAGCAAAGGAACAACAATCCTAAATGACTCGCTAGATCAGATGGATTTAATTAACATCTTCAGAACATTTCACCCCAAAGCCACAGAATATACATTCTTCTCAAGTGCACATGGTACATTTTCAAAGATAGACCACATATTGGGTCACAGGCAAAGTCTCTCCAAATTCAAGAAGATTGAAATCATATCAAGCATTTTCTCAGACCACAATGACATAATATTAGAAATAAACTACAATAAAAACAATGAAAAAATTCGAACACTTGAAAGCTGAAAGGTGATCAGCTTTACCAAGAGTACAAGCCAATGCTATAACATAAAAGGTAAATGTGATACAACAGTGATTGGGCTACCAAAGAGATCAAAGAAGAAATAAAAATCATTCTGGAAACAAATGACAATGAAAACACAACAATTCAAAATCTATGGGACACAATGAGAACAGTCCTGAGAGGGAAGTTTATAGCTCTACAGACCTATTAAAAAAAAAAAAATCAAGAAAAAAATGGTAGTAGTTCACACCTAACTCTGCAACTTTAAGAATTAGAAAGAGAGCAACAAGAAAAGCTCAGAATGAGCAGATGCAAGGAGATCATAAAGATCAGAGCAGAAATAAATGACATAGAGACCAAAATAACGATACAAAAGATCAATGAAACCAAGAGCTGGTTCTTTGAAAGGATAAACAAGATTGTTAAACCTCTAGCCAGACTCACCAAGAAGCAAAGAGAGAGAACCCAAATAAAAATAATCAGAAATGAAAGAGGTGAAATAACAACAGACCCCACAGAAATAAAAAGGATTGTTAAAAAATACTATGAACAAATCTATTCAAAAAAACTAGACAACCTGGAGAAAATGGACATATTCCTAGAAAAATACAAACTTCCAAAACTCAATCAGGAAGAATCTAAATATCTCAATAGGCTGATAACTATGGAAGATTGAAGCAGTCATCAAAAAGCTTCCAGCAAACAAAAGCCCATGGCCAGACAGCTTCACAGGGGAGTATTACCAAACAATTAAGAAAGAACTAAAACCTATATTCCTCAGACTATTCCAAAAAATTCACTTCCAAGCTCATTCTATGAAGCCAGCATTACCCTAATACCAAAACCAGATAAAGACAACACAATGAAAGAGAATTACAGGACAATATCCTTCATGAACATAGATGCCAAAATCCCCAACAAAATTTATCAAATTGGATCCAGTATTACATCAGAAATTACACCATGACCAAGTAGGATTTACCCCAGGGATGAAAGGATGGTACAATATCCACAAATCAATAAGTGTGATACACCACATGAACAAATTGAGAGACAAAAAATGACATAATCATATCAATTGATGCAGAAAAAGCATTTGACAAAATCCAACACCCTTTATTGATAAAAAAAAACCCTCAGAAAAATGGGAATAAAGGTTTCATTCCTCAACATAATAAAAGCCTTGTATGACAAAGCTACAGCCAACATAATACTCAATGGACTAAAACTAAAACCATGCCACTTAAGAACAGGAACGAGATAGGGATGCCCACTTTCACCATTCCTGTTGGACACAGTTCTGGAAGTCCGAGCCATAGCAAGTAGACAAGAAGAAGAAATAAAAGGCATCCAAATTGGAAAAGAAGACATAAAACTGTCATTATTCACAGATGACATAATGTTGTACATAGAAAACCCTAAGGACTCCATCAAAAAATTATTAGGCTTAATGAATGAATTTGGCAATGTAGCAGGATACAAAATTAACACCCAGAAATCTGTGGCATTTATATACACCAATAGTGAACATACAGAAATTGAGACTAAAAAAACAATCCCATTTACCATCGCACCAAAAAAATTAAGATATCTAGCAATAAACTTAACTGAGGAGGTAAAAGACCTCTACTGAGAAAACTACAGGACACTGAAAAAAGAAACAGAGGAAGACATAAACAGATGGAAGATCATACCGTGTTCATGGATTGGTAGATTCAACATAATTAAAATGTCCATACTACCCAAAGCAATCTATACATTCAATGCACTCCCCATTAAAATACCAACAGAGTTTTTCACAGACCTAGAATGAACTCTCCAAAAATTCATCTGGAATAAAAAAAGACCCTGAATAGCTGCAACAATCCTGAGAACAAACAACAAAGTAGGAGGGATTTCAATACCAGATATCAAGCTGTATTACAAAGCCACTATTCTCAAAACTGCCTGATACTGGCACAAGAACAGACATATAGATCAATGGAATAGATTAGAGAACCCAGAAATCTACCCAAACCACTATGCTCAATTAATATTTGACAAAGGAAGCAAGAGCATACAATGAAGTCAAGACAGTCTCTTCAATAAATGGTGTTGGGAAAATTGGACAGATAGATACAAAAAAATGAAACTAGACCATCAACTTACACCATACACAAAAATAAACTCAAAATGAATAAAGGACTTAAACATAAGACAGGAAACCATAAAAATAGTAGAGGAATCCACAGGCAGCAAAATCTCAGACATTTGCCTAAGCAATTTCTTCACTGATACAGCTCCTAGGGCAATGGAAACTAAAGAGAAAATAAACAAATGGGACTACATCAAAATAAAAAGCTTTTTCACAGCAAAAGAAACCATCAACAAAACAAGAAAGCCCACTGCATGGGAGAAAATATTTGCCAATGTTATCACCAATAAAAGTTTAATCTCCAATATTTACAGGGAACTCATAAAAATTAACAAAATAAAATAAAATAGGCAATGGACCTAAATAGATCGTTTTTGAAAGAAGACATAAGGAAGGCCAAGAGACATATGAAAACATGCTCAGAGTCACTAATCATCTGAGAGATGCAAATCAAAATGACAATGAGGTACCATCTCACACCTGTCAGAATGGCTATCATCAACAAATCAACAAAGGACAAGTACTGGTGAGGATGCGCAGAGAATAACCTTCGTGCACTGCTGGAGGGAATGCAGACTGGTGCAGCCACTGTGGAGAACAGTATCGAGTTTCCTTAAAAAGCTAAAAATGGAACTCCCATTTGACCCAGTGATCCCACTTCTAGGAATATATCCCAAGACACTAGAACCACCGATCAGAAAGGATATATGCACTCCTATGTTTATAGCAGCACAATTTACCATATCTAAGATTTGGAAACAGCCTAAGTGCCCATCAGCAGATGAGTGGATTAAAAACCTGTGATACATCTACACAATGGAATACTATGCTGTGGTAAAAAAGAAGGAATTCTTACCATTTGCAATAACATGGATGGAACTGGAGAGCATTATGCTAAATGAAATAAGCCAGTCAGAGAAAGATAAATATCACATGATCTCACTCATTAGTGGAATATAATGAACAACATAAACTGATGAACAAAAACAGATCCAGAGACAGAGAAGCATCGATCAGACAGTCAAACTTCAGAGGGAAAGTAGGGGAGGGTGGAGGTAAGGGACAGAGATCAACCAAAGGACTTGTATGCATGCATATAAGCCTAACCAATGGACACAGACACCAAGGAGGGTGAGGGCATGACTGGGGGAGTGGGTGGAGTAAAGGGGGGATAGGGATACATATATAGTACCTTAATCAATAAAAAAGTACATGAGATTAAAGAAACTCATGTTTAAAAGATATTTTATAATAATAATAAAAAAACTTATAAATTATATCTATAAAGGTTTTCACAAAGAAATTATTTTTTCCCAAAGCTGTATTTCTGGCATCATATTTAGGATTTAAAATGTATCTTCAAATGTGATCAACTGTGATTATGAAGAAAAAAAAGTGTTATGTATCTAATTAAACAGTCCAGGTTTTTAAAAAAAAAAAAAAAAAGCAAATGGGAATACAAAACCCAGAAAAATTACTTTGTGATTTCAGGGCAAGAAAGGATTATGTCTGAATGAGGTACAATCCTATTAGTTGAAAATAGTAGGGCTTTGCTTTAAAGAGTGGACAGAATGTGGGATTCTGGAGTAAAAAAGACCATGCTTGGGGAAGGATCTACAGAAGCCAATCAGAATTGTCAGAGAGTGTGTTAATACAAAGGTACTAAATGTTATTTATTTGATTGAAGCAGTGGTTATGTGTGAGGTAGGAATAAATGATGAGGCTGAACATAACACACTCAGGGTAAATCATGAGTGACTATGCAATAGAATTGGGTACTGCTAAAAACACTAGAGTTGTAAGGACAGCAAGTACTTCTGCTATCAGTTGACAGTTACATTTTGGCTCCTTTACAAATATAATTAGCTAAAAAGAAGATGGTTTATGTAAACTATAAGCTGTTAGCAATGAGTAAACCATCTTGGGCTTATACTGAGGTGATAATTGAGTACTTTAAACCTGAATTATGCTAAGTAAAATAAACAAGTCAGAGAAAGAAAAGTATAGTATGATTTTACTCATGTGTGAAATCTAATGAACGTAATGAACCAACAAGCAACATAGAGGCAGACTCATAGATAGAGAGCAGGCTGACAACTCTCTATCTATGGGGGGTGAATTTGGAGGCATTGAGAAAAAAGAAAAAAAGAAAGAATGATTTCATGTACAGGGCAACAGTGTGGTGATTGCTAGGGAGGAGTGGGAGAAGTTGGGGGAGAGAATAGGAGGGATAAATGTGATGGATAGAGACTTGACTTTGGGTGGTAAATACAATATAGTGTACAGATAATGTCCTGTAGAATTGTGCACCTGAAACCTATATAAATTTGTTAGCCAGTGTCAACCCAATAAATTCAATGAAAAATTAATATTAAAATTCAGAATATGTAAATTCTTGCCCTTACTCCTTTTTGGGTAATGGAAGCCAAAAATCCACAACTCTTACCTTTACTTCAAACTCTGGCTAATACAAATAAGAACACAAGATTGACTGCAGCTAACACAGCAAAGACAAAATACCTGAAATTATTGCATTTATAATGCCTTTGGTGGGTTTAGCGCATGAATTTATAGAAGTCAGGGAGGGATTCATCTCTAAAACCCAGTAACTTGGACTAAAACCTTTATCAACATGTATGGTGTAGCTGCAGTGTTTTTGTAGATTATTTAAATACTAGAAGCCATGTGCATGACATTCGTGCACTCAGGGTGTTCCTCAGCCCGGCCTGAGCCCTCTTGCAGTCCGGGAGCTGTCAGGAATGTCTGACTGATGGCTTAGGCCCATCCCGTGGGCTTAAGCCAGCAGTTGGACATCCTTTGCACTGTCAAGGGGGTTGGAGAGGCTCCTGCCACCTCTGCTGTGCTCACCAGCCATGAGCCCAGCTCAGGGCTTCTGGCTGAGTGGGACTCCCACTGTGGGAGGGCACTGACCACCAGGGGGAAGCTCCTGAATTGAGCATCTGCCCCCGGGTGGTCAGTAGGCATTATAGTGATTGGTGGTGCTGCAGTTCGGTCGATTTGCATATTAGCCTTTTATTATATAGGATAGGATGTTATTTTAATAAAACCCCATTTTTATGTTTCCTACCTTCAAGACCATCAACCTCAGGCACCTTAACTACTAGAGTGCCTTCTTCCCATAATTAGAGCTCCCTCCAGGATATTTTTCTTATCCTGAAGACTGCTTAAATATGCCAATCCTTGTATACCTGGTATCCTGTACTGATAACACTGCTTATTTCATATCTCCC
Organism: Myotis myotis; assembly: GCF_014108235.1. Taxonomy (NCBI): domain Eukaryota; kingdom Metazoa; phylum Chordata; class Mammalia; order Chiroptera; family Vespertilionidae; genus Myotis; species Myotis myotis. Next base: position 67,206,197 of record NW_023416324.1, read on the forward strand.
AACTAGGCTCTGGGCCTTTTCCTCAATCATGCATATCTGTAGTACTTAAGACAATACCCTAGAATTTAGATGCCCAATAAGTATTTGTTATTTTGTAACTTTCAACCAAGTGTAAAAATAAGAAGATATATATCTAATAAGGAAAGTATTGAGTTTCCAAGAAAGTAAATTCAAGGAAACAAAATTTAAGCTCATTATTCTTAATTGGATTTGTAGTTTATAGAGATAGATCATAGAAGATGAATTAAGATGGCAAATTAAAATGTAAGTGGATCATCAAGATCAAAGAAGACTCTTTGCCTTACCTTTTCCACATCGCCCAGGCCCTCAGTGTCCAGAAGGACCAGAGTGTGGTTGGGCTTGGAGGGGTGAGGTACACACCACATCCAGATGCCCTTGGTTTCAGACCGCACTGTGGAGCCCAGGGGAAAACCTGCAAAGTTAGAGGAGAAAGCTATAGAGTAACAGCAGATAGTCCAGGCTGCCCATAGGTTACATTGGTTAAAGTTATCAGAATGTGAGTGCCAGGCTGGGAGGAAGGTTGTTTCAGTTTCAGCAAGGACAGCCTATCCAACCTTTATCCATGTTAAAGACCTTCTCAGGAAACACTCTGTGTTTCCTATTCACTCCATACTATGGCTCAGGCTATGTCACATTTCAGAATTACTGTAACCCCTATTGATCTTTATAGTCTTTTTTTTTTTTTTTTTTTTTACACTGAAGAGCTCCCTTATCCTTCAGATTCTGGTGGAGTTCTACCAGTGGGAGGTGCCAGCATGAGACTAGTGAACCACCCTGTCCCAGTGCTTCTGATAGTGGGTCACAACCATTTCATTTCACTCCACCCAAAAGTAATGGTCTTTGTCACATTCTGTTTTCCCTTTCTGCTTGGCTGTTCAGGCTATAGGAGTGACTACAATTCCCTGGCCATTACTATTGCCACCCTCTGGGTGCTTCCTCATCTCCTATTAGTTTTCTGTGACCTGCTTATGACCTTATATGTATCCCTCTAATGAACAAACACTCATAAGTTAGCCTTTGAGAGGTTCTTGTGTGTCCTGCCAGGATGTGGACTGATAATCAGCTTTGTTAGATTTTTTCCTTCCCTTTTCTTCCTGTATTTTTCTCATTTCTTCTCTCTTTGCAATGAAATGATGAGGGTTTTTTTTGTTTGTTTATTTGTTTGTTTGTTTTTCCCCTGCCTCAGGTGGGATTATAATGGAAGTGAAGGCAAAAAAATACCTGTGAAATGTGGTTGCTCCTCTTTCAAAAGTCTTAAAACTACAGCTGGGGAGCTTGGGAGGGGTATATCCAAGAACCTGTGTGATATATCTTGTCCAGCAGTTTAACATTTTTAACACCCACCATAGGCCAATGTTTCCTTCAGTGGAGACTAGAAATAGAAATGTTGGGATCTGTAGGAGAGGTTAGTTCAGCTTGGTTGCAGCCACTCAATTTTGAGGCTTGGGACTTTCTCAGCAATCTACTCAGCAATCTACTGAGGTCTCTACAGAGAGGGTATAAAGCCGGAAATGGTCTGCATTCTTCTACATCTTGATAGGATTTGGTTGTTTGCTAATTAATACAGAGTAATCTGAACTCCCAGTGCCTCCAGGGAGAAATGGTAGGTGTAATTGGAGATCATCATTCTCAGTTATGAGTTAAAAACCCTCAAAGAAAGTTATCAACAAGGGGAAAGTGTAGTGACCTGGTATTCCTCCAGGACCTTGATTGGGCACGAACCTTTTTTTAGTTTTTTTTTCTGTTGGGTGGTAGAATCACAATTTAGGTATTGTTGTTTATTAGATTATAGTTTACTTTCAACATTATTTTTTGTTAGTTTTAGTTGCACAGCGTAGTGGTTAGGCAATCACATACTTTGCAAAGTATTCGTACTGATATTTGAAAGACCCAGCTGGCACAGTACATAGTTCTTAAAATATTATAGACTATACGTAGGTGTGTTAAAGTATTTTAAGGTGTGGGACTTTCTCAGCCATGAGACATAACCTTGTTACCACCTGATGTTATTTTGAGTATACTTTAACTGATATCTCTCCCTTGGGGTTCTCAAAAAAGAACTTTTAATTAATTTAAGACAGACAAGGCAAAGTATTCTCCCCTGATCGGTGGTCTAGAATTTCTCTACAGGAAAGATGAAGAAAAAATGTTTTGTTGGAAGCAAATGGGAAAGATTATGAAGCAAAAAGGAGAAAGGAAGAAAGGAAGGAAAAGGAGAGAAGGAGAGAGACAGAAAGAGACTCAGTGAGAAGACAATTAGAGATATTGCTATTAATCATTGCAGTGCAGTGTATTGAGGTTTAACCCCTAATGGTGCTGAACTAATGAGACACAAAGAAAGACATTTTTTAAAAAATGGTGTGTGGTCTTCATAGAGAGAAATGAGTTACAGGACATAGGCAGATTGTTCTAAAAATCAGTAAGAACAAAAAAAGGCAACCCAATAGAAAAGAAAAATGACCTCAGGAAATAGGAAATAGAAAAAGAGAAAATTAATATGTGAAAAGATCCTCAAACTTATTTGTAATGAAGCAAATATATGCACATATAAAGTCATCAGATCATCAAATTTTAAAGTCTTTTACCAAAGTTTTGTGAGGATGTGGAGAATTATCAATTACTGCTAATAAATGTATACATTGCATATAAAGTTTAAAAAGCTGTTTGAGAGTATCTAGAAAGGCTGACAACATATATACTCTATAACCCAGCAATTTTATTTCTGGGTTTGTCACACAAGGTAGTACATGATCACCAGGATATATAAACAAGAAGATTCATATCAGCATCATTCATAAAAGTAAGAAACTAGAAACAAAACCATTGTTCATCAATAACAAATGGATAAATAAATGATGGTATCTTCTCACAATAGAATACTATAAAGTAGTGAAAATAAATAAATTATAGATACATATCACAAACTAGCTAAAACTTAAACTTTTTGTTGAGCAAAAGAAGCAAGACTCCAAAGAATGCCTGAATGGATTACCCATTTTATAATATTTAAGCTATTCTTACAAATGCATACACAGCTTGTAAAACCATTTTTAAAAAGGAAGAGTGAAAGCATGCAGCATAAAAATCAAAACATTGGTGAGCTCTAGTGAGGTGTCAGAGGGCATATCTAGGGCTTTTGGGTGCTGGTGATGTTTTGTTTTTTGATATGGACAGTGATTACACAGAGGATCACTTTATGTTTATTAACTTTGTATATGTGCATGTTTTGTGCACTCTGCTGTGGTATAGTTCACATATTGAAAGACTCAATAAAGAAAAGAGGGTATAATTTAGTAAAGTTTTACTCAGAAATGAAGCAAAAAATTGGTTGGTAGACCCATTGAGCTATGGGATATATAGAATATTCTTGTTGTCCATTTTTCTTTCCATCCCTTTTTAAAAACAGGACATGTTGAGCAATATTTGTGTAATAGTTGCAAAGGCCCTGAAGTTTAAGGCAAAAGTGATGGGAGAGAAAGGAAGGGAGTAATTGCTGGAGTCAAGCTCCTCAGCAGAAAGAGTGAATGGGTGCAATATTAATGGGTGGATCTTTGGGTAGAGTGGGGAACCCCTTGTTACTGGCTCAAAGAGTGAGGTTTTGTGGAATAATGGGGTTTAAGATATCTATTTGGTGGTGACAGTTAAAACTTTTTTTCAATGGAAGCAGTGGTGTTCCTTTTAAGATGACTATGAAGGAGGTATGATCAGTCTGTGTTACCACTGTCTCCAAGCAAATGGCCCCACCCCAGAACACTCACCATGGTTCTGTCCTGCCAGGCGGTTCATCAGGTAGGATTTTCCTGTCCGATACACACCTGAGATGGCCACCACCACCACAGGCTGAGACATCTTGTCTAGAATCTCCAGTGCTGTTGGATTTACAGTCAGCTGATTATTCTGATTGTCCACCAGACAGATGGGGTCCATCATGGTGTATCCAGAGGCCATGGTGAGCTGTAACCCAGAGGAACAAGTCAGCACAACACAAGATCCAGAAGTCATATCTAATGGTTACACAAGTCACATGATTGTCAGCTTTTTGTGTGTAGAACAGACTCCCACATTTTGTATGTTTCTATAAGTATTTAGCCTAGTGTGTCAAGGCCTGGTATAGATTCCTTATATATATTATCATATTGATCTCTAAATAAACCTTAATACAATCTTGCCCATGTGATGCATAAAAGAAATAGAATGAGCAAAACAAAACACTAATGATGGAGCTTTGGAAACATTAACATATTGGGGGTAAGTAGAGGCAGAATGGGACATGCAGGAGATGAGGCATGACCAGAGAAGATACGTGGAGTTCCAGAGTCCAGAGTGATTTGGTTTCTGTTAACTGCATATGTTTTCTGAGCACCTACCATGTGCCGGGCACTCTTCTAAGTGCTCAGTATCAAGTAGTGAACAAAATGGATACCAATTCCTGCCTCATGGAGCTCTATTCTATTGGGAAGAGATAGACAATACAGAAAACAAATAAGCAGCATGCATAGTATATGTATATTAGATGATGGAAAGTGCTCAGGAGAAAACAAGCAGAAACTGAGATAGGGAGCATGGGGGCTGAATTTATATAGAGGATGGTCAGGAAAGGCCTCTCAGAAAAAGAGAAATAAATGTGCTCTGTGACCTTGAGGAGGACAAATGTAGTGAATCCTGGGAGCTGTAGCAGTTGGAGGAGGGAAAACTTTGAGAGGAAGAAGAAGACAAAGAATGAGGCTCCCTCTCAAAACACCACACTTCAGACCTTTATAGGACCCAGGGACAGTTATGAATGCAGTTCATTTATTTAAACTAGAGTAAAAGAATATTTTTTGTTTGTTGTCTGACAGGGAAGAGAGGCTGTAGCCAGGGCATTTTAGGGTGGGCCATTGCTGCCAGAGTCCCACACTTGGGAGAGGACCTACTTTACTGTTTCCATCACAGTGGGTGTTTCATGCAATTAAGGGACAGGAAGCAAAGTGCTTTAACTGTACCTTCACTTTCTCAAAGACAATCCTAACAAACATTCATGTGCTCCCATGCTCTCCTAGCTCTGTGCATTGGAAAGAGTAATTTCTGTGCCTTAGTTTGTTCTTCCATAATATGACAATACTAAAAATAACCATCTCACTCATACAACTTAACAAAAGGAAGATAAACAATCCAATCAAAATAGGCAAAGGACCTAAACACTTTTCGAAAGAGGACATACAGAAGGCCATGAGACATATGAAAACATGCTCAAAGTCAGTAATTCATCTGAGAGATGCAAACCTAAACAACAATGTGGTTCCATCTCACACCTGTCAGAATGGCTATCATCAACAAACGACAAGGGCTGACAAAGAAGAGGGCATAGAGGTTAAGTTCTAAACAAAGGTGAACAGTGACATCTCTTTATCTAGTTGTGAGCGCATGGAGGACACATCCTATGAGTAGGACTCCAGCAAGACAGGAGCAGCAGTAACAGCTGGGAGGGAGGACACTGAGGGGGGATTGAGTCCTGTGGGAGAACCCTAGCAGTCCTGGGATGTCGGAGCACAGATTCTGGAGTGGCAACCAGGCTTCAAATCACGTTCCTGTCAATGAGACCTTGGAAAAAGAACTTACCTCTGTGAGCCTCCATTTTTGTATCTGTGTGATAGATAAAGCAAGAATTTCTGCCTAACAGACTTTTCCAGGATTAATGTAGTGTTTAACAATGAGCAAGTTAGGCAATGTGTTGAAATGTGCTAATATGTTCAGTAAGCTGCAAATTGCCAAGATATAAAAATGTATCTAAATAATATGAATTTGTTTAACAGTCTTCCTCTGTACCATTTCTCTGCTTTTCAATAGGTGATTGGGAGCAGTTATGTGGTAAATCATGAGCCTTTTATTGCCTTGTTATAAGCAGGAGGAATTGCAGAGTTTATTTCTTGGACTGAATATTTAATATCTTTGAATAGGAATAGTTGTGTTTACCAAAAAAATTTACTTTTAAATGCCAGTGTACTGAGATACCCAAACCCAGAAGCTATTAACTCCAAATAAAGAATTTGAATGAAAAAGTTCTATTAGATGGAGTCAGGTGATCCCAGGTTTCCAAAGTTTTCTGTTCAGGAGAGATCTGAAAGGATGGTTAAAAGGTATTAACCATCCTGCAATACCTGTCTTCTAAGCAATCATCACAGGTTATTCTGATTCAGTTCTTAGGTATCAGTAGCTTTGGCTCCATGAGGAGATCAGGATTTGGTCCTGGGAGGACTTTAGCCCCTTTCTGCAGATGAGGCTGGATGCGCTTCCTTTCCCGTGTAGGGACCTCCCTGCAGCCCTGGGTGGGTGCCAGGGGAGCGTGCACCCAGGACACACTGTGCGCACCTGCCTTTTCCTGTCTGGCAGCCACTTAGATCCAAATGGAGTCGCTGAGCTGCCCACAGCAAAACCCCTGCGGGCCTCACGCCACCTGGCCCTGTGCCATCTGCCTTTCCCCTGCCAGTGCCCCGCCTTGGCTTCCGCATTTGTTGCTGTTAAACAAGTGGCTGGAAGACAAATTACTGAACTCACCGGGCGTGGTTGCTGCCTGCAGCTACACACCAGTTCTCTGCCCTCCAGATACTGACTGTTCTCTTTAGAAGCAAAACATCAAGAGAGATATTATAGTCAAAAGGCTTGTGGTGAGGATGTGGGGAAGCAAAATCGAAAGGACACCATTTCTTTTTTTCTTTTCTTTCTTTCTTTTCTTTTTTAGTTTGTTTTGTTTTAAAATTTAAATTCTTTATTGTTCCAAGTATCACAGATGTCTCCCTTCCCCCCATTGACCTCTTCCCAGAAAGGACACACTTCTTTCTGGTAATTCCACTGTTAGGTTTTCATGCCACCTCCCACTCCCACCCACAAGGCAAGGAACTGGTCCTGGTGGGAGGAAAGTGTGCGTTGTTCTACAGGGGCTTGGGATTCCCAAGCTGATCCTTCCTCCTCACTCCCTTGTGCTCCTTCCCCTGACCCCACAGTGAACACAGAGCCCCAGGTCCAATGTGAACCAATAACAGCAGGCTGGCTGAGGTCTACAGCCTGCCTCTCAGGGACACTTTTTTCTTTTTCCTTTCCTTTTCCTTTTTTCTCTTTTCTTTTCCATCACCATTTATCACCTCTATGACCTCTTCCACCTCCACCCATCCCTCTCCACACCTCCCCCAATCGTCACACTCTTGTCCATGTCCATGAGTTCTCTTTCATTCTTTTTCTGTTTTGCTCAATCCCTCCAGCACCACCCCCCCCCATCCCCCCCCCCCCCCCCCCCCCCGCTTTCGGAGAGGAAAAGTGGTTTGCTTATTTTTATTTTATTTTTTTAACTTGTTCTTTTCTCTTTTTCAAATATAGATTTGCCTTCAACAGTGATTTTTTTCATTATCAATATAAATTCTAGCGTGTATGTATGTGTGTTTGTGTATGTGTGTGTAAAATGCCTAATTTTATAGTCCACTCATATTTACAATTATTTTGTTGCTTAAACTTGCAGGGGGTTTTTTGTTTGTTTTTTGTCTTTGTTTCTACTAGGGTACCCAGATTTGGTGGGGGTAGAGAGTATCAAATACAACTTGATGGTATCTTTCAAGTCAAATAATTGAAAAATATGAAGTAAAGAATGCATATTTAAAATGAGCGAAAACACATAACCAATATTTTTAAAAAGCTAACAAATACTGCAAACATTTTCTCTCATCAGTTTGTGTCCTTCTTCTGTTAAGCTACTCTATCATATTTGAATTTAAGTGTGTGCCAGAATGCTGGCACATATATTTTAGTTGTATATCAGGGAAATTTTAATTCACTTCTAAAAAATGCAATCCATTGTATTGAACTATGTGTGGAAGAAAGGGGCTATGTGCTAACATGACTAGCTCAGGGAAGGCCTTGCATGACTGCCTTGCAAACTCAGAGACCTAAAGTAACCATAAAGGATGATCTGAATTTAAAATTTTTTAAACTAAAAGCCGTTTATGGCAGGTAGTCATCTTCTTGGCCGGTATCTTCCCAGACAAAGGTCAGTGTTTACCTTATTTGAGCCTGTATATTGTCTTTTTTCCCTTCTGTTTTCTGATATCTCTTTGTTTCCATTTTCTGTATTTTTATTTATTGTCTAAAGTTTTACATATGTCTCCTTTTTCCTCAATTGATCCCCCACCCCAGTCATTCCCACCCTGGGCAAGCCTCCACCACCCTACTGTCTGTGTCCATTGGTTATGCTAATTTGCATGCATACAGGTCCTTTGGTTGCTCTCTAACCTCTCCCTCCCTTGCCATTTGTCTCTGGATCTATTCTTCTTCATCAAATTATGTTGATCATTATATCCCACATATGAGTGAGATCATGTGATATTTATCTTTCTCTGACTGGCTTATTTCGCTTAGCATGATGCTTTCCAGTTCTATCCATGCTGTTGCAAATGGTAAAAGTTCCGTTTTATTTTGTTGTGTTTTTTTTTTGTTGTTGTTGTTGTTTTTACAGCATCATAGTACTTCATTGTGCAGATGTACCACAGTTTTCTAATCCACTCATCTGCTGATGGCCATTTAGGCTGTTTCCAAATCTTAGCTATTGTAAATTGTGCTGCTATGAACACAGGGCTACATATATCCTTCCTGATTAGTGTTTCTGGTTTCTTGGGATATAGTCCTAGAAATGGGGTTACTGGGACAATGGGAGTTCCATTTTTAGTTTTTTGAGGAAACTCCATACTGTCTTTCATAGTGACTGCACCAGTCTGCATTCCCACCAGCAGTGCACGAGAGTTCCTTTTTTTCCACATCCTCACCAGCACTTGTCATTTGTTGATTTGTTGATGATATCGATTCTGACAGGTGTGAAATGGTAACACGTTGTTTTAATTTGCATCTCTCAGATGATTAGTGACTTTGAGCATGTTTTCACATGTCTCATGGCCTTCTGTATGTCCTCTTTTGAAAAGTGTCTATTTAGGTCCTTTGCCCATTTTTTATTGGATCATTTATTTATCTCTTATTAAGTTGCATGAGTTCTCTATGAATTTGGAGATAAACCCTTATCTAAAATAGCATTGGCACAGACAAAAACGGTCTATGGGAGTTTATTACAACCAAACCAGCAATGCAAGAAATGCTAAAGGGTCTGCTGTAAATAGAAAAAACAGGAAACAAAGAAGGAATGCAGCGGTAAAGAACAAAAATGGCGACTAACAAGTTTCTATCAATAATAACTTTAAATGTAAATGGATTAAATTCCCTAGTCAAAAGGCATAGGGTAAATGAGTGGATAAGAAAACATGACCCATATATCTGCTGTCTACAGGAAACCCACCTCAGAAAAAAAGACGCACACAGACTGATGGTGAAGGGATGGAAAAAAGTTTTTCAGGCCAATGGAAGTGAAAAAAAGCCGGGGTAGCAATACTTATATCTGACAAATTAGATCTCAAAGTGAAGGACATAAAAAGAGATCAAGAAGGCCACTTCATAATACTAAAGGGAGCAGTCCAACAAGAAGAAATAACTCTGGTAAATATATATGCACCCAATATAGGAGCACCCAAATACGTAAGAAATCTTCTGGAGGAGATCAAGGGAGAGATTGACAGCAATACAATCATAGTAGGGGACCTTAACACCCCATTATCTCCACTGGACAAATCCTCTAAACAGAAACTCAGCAAAGAAACATCAATACTAAATGACTCACTAGATCAGATGGAATTAATTGACATCTTCAGAACATTTCACCCCAAAGCCACAGAATATACATTCTCCTCAGGGGCACATTTGTCATCTTCAAAGATAGACCATATATTGGGTCACAGACAAAGTCTCTTCAAATTCAAGAAAATTGAAATCATATCAAGCATCTTCTCAGACCACAAAGGCATAAAACTGGAAATCAACTACAACAGAAACAATCCAAAAAAATCAAACACATGGAGACTAAATAGCATGCTATTAAACAACAACTGGGTTACCAATGAGATCAAAGAAGAAATAAAAAACATCATGGCAACAAATGACAATGAAAACACAACAATCCAAAACCTATGGGACACAGCAAAAGCAGTCTTGAGAGGGAAGTTCATAGCTCTACAAGCCTACTGCAAGAAACAAGAAACAATGAGAATAAATGACCTAACTCTACAACTCGAAGAGTTAGAAAGAGAGCAACAAAAAAGGCCCACTGTAAGCAGAAGGAAGGAAATAACAAAGATCAGAGCGGAGATAAACGACTTAGAGACCAAAAAAACAATACAAAAGATCAACAAAACCAAGAGCTGGTTCTTTGAAAGGATACACAAGATTGATACACCTCTAGACAGGCTCACCAAGAAACAAAGAGAGAGGACCCAAATAAACAAAATCAGAAATGAAAGAGGAGAAATAACAACAGACCCCATAGAAATACAAAGGATTGTTAAAAATACTATGAACAACTCTACTCCAACACACTAGACAACCTGGAGGAAATGGACATATTCCTAGAAAAATACAACCTTCCAAAACTTAACCAGGAAGAATCTGAAAATCTCAATAGGCCAATAACTATGGAGGAAATCGAAGCAGTAATCAAAAAGCTTCCAGCAAACAAAAGCCCAGGGCCAGATGGCTTCACAGGGGAGTTTTACCAAACATTCAAGGAAGACCTAAAACCTATCCTCCGCAGACTATGTCAAAAGACCCAAGAGGAAAGAACACTTCCAAGGTCATTCTATGAAGCCAACATCACCCTAATCCCAAAACCAGATAAAGACAATACAATGAAAGAGAATTATAGGCCAATATCCCTCATGAACATAGATGCCAAAATCCTCAACAAAATCCTAGCAAATCAGATCCAGCAGTACATCAAAAAGATCATACACCATGACCAAGTAGGATTTATCCCAGGGATGCAAGGATGGTACAATATCCGCAAATCAATAAACATGATACATCACATAAACAAATTGAGAGAAAAAAACCACATAGTCATATCAATTGATGCGGAAAAAGCATTTGACAAAATCCAACACCCTTTCTTGATAAAAACTCTCAGGAAGATAGGAATTGAGGGATCATACCTCAACATAATAAAAGCCATATATGACAAACCCACAGCCAACATCATAATCAATGGGCAAAAACTAAAACCATTCCCCCTAAAAACAGGAACAAGACAGGGATGCCCCCCCTCACCACTCCTGTTCAACATAGTACTGGAAGTACTAGCCGTTGCGATCAGACACGAAGAAGAAATAAAAGGCATCCAGATTGGAAAAGAAGAAGTAAAACTGTCCTTATTTGCAGATGACATGATACTGTATATACAGAACCCTAAAGACTCCATCAAAAAATTATTAGACTTAATAAATGAATTCGGCAATGTAGCAGGATACAAAATTAATGCTAAGAAATCCATGGCATTTCTTTATACCAATAGTGAACTTACAGAAAGTGAAACTACAGAAGCAATCCCATTTACCATTGCACCAAAAAAATTAAAATACCTAGGAATAAACTTAACTAAGGAGGTAAAAGACTTATATGCTGAAAACTACAGGACACTGAAAAAAGAGATAGAGGAAGACATAAACAGATGGAAGAATATACCGTGTTCATGGATTGGTAGAATCAACATCATCAAAATGTCCATACTACCCAAAGCAATCCATAGATTCAATGCAATCCCCATTAAATTACCAACGGCATATTTCACAAATCTAGAATAAACGTTCCAAAAATTCATCTGGAATAAAAAAAGACCCCGAATAGCTGCAGCAATCCTGAGAAAGAACAAAGTAGGTGGGAATCTCAATACCAGATATCAAACTGTATTACAAAGCCACTGTTCTTAAAACAGCTTGGTACTGGCACAAGAACAGACATATAGATCAATGGAATAGAATAGAGACCCCAGAAATCGACCCAAACCACTATGCCCAATTAATATTCGACAAAGGAGGCAAGAGCATACAATGGAGTCAAGACAGTCTTTTCAATAAATGGTGTTGGGAAATTTGGACAGATACATGCAAAAGGATGAAACTAGATCACCAACTCACACCATACACAAAAATAAACTCAAAATGGATAAAAGACTTAAACGTAAGACGGGAAACCATAAAAATACTAGAGGAATCCACAGGCAGCGAAATCACAAACATATGCCGAAGAAATTTCTTCTCTGATAATGCTCCTAGGGCAATGGAAACTAAAGAGAAAATAAACAAATGGGACTACATCAAAATAAAAAGCTTTTGCACAGCAAAGGAAACCATCAAAAAAACAACAAGAAGACCCACTACATGGGAGAACATATTTGCCAAGGATACCACCGATAAGGGTTTAATTTCCAACATTTACAGGGATCTCATGAAACTTAACAAAAGGAAGATAAACAATCCAATAAAAAAATGGGCAATGGACCTAGATAGACATTTTTCGAAAGAGGACATACAGAAGGCCGAAAGACATGAAAACCTGCTCAAAGTCACTAATTATTCCGAGAGATGCAAATCAAAACGACAATGCGTTATCATCTCACACCTGTCAGAATGGCTATCATCAACAAATCAACAAACAACAAGTGTTGGAGAGGATGTGGAGAAAAAGGAACCCTTCTGCACTGCTGGTGGGAATGCAGACTGGTGCAGCCACTGTGGAGAACAGTATGGAGCTACCTCAGAAGACTAAAAATGGAACTCCCATTTGACCCAGTGATCCCACTACTAGGAATATATCCCAAGAAACCAGAAACGCCAATCAGAAAGGATATATGCACCCCTATGTTCATAGCAGCACAATTCACCATAGCTAAGATTTGGAAACAGCCTAAGTGGCCATCAGCAGATGAGTGGATTAGAAAACTGTGGTACATATACACAATGGAATACTATGCTGCGGTAAAAAAAAAAAGGAACTCTTGCCTTTTGCAACAGCATGGATGGAACTGGAGAGCATTATGCTAAGTGAAATAAGCCAGTCAGAGAAAGATAAATACCACATGATCTCACTCATTTGTGGATTATAGAGAACAACATAGACTGATGAAAAGGGACAGACCCAAAGACTGAGAAACAGTGATCAGGCTATCAATCCCCAGAAGGAAAGTAGGGGAGGGTGGGGGTAAGGGGAAGAGATCAACCGAAGGTCTTGTATACATGTATATAAGCCAAACCAAAGGACATGGACAACAGGGGGATGGGAGCATGAGTTTGTGTGTGGGGGGGGGAGGTTGTGGGTTAATGGGGGGGGATGAGGACACATTTGTAATACCTTAACTAATAATAATAAAAAAATAAAAATAAAATAAAATAGCATTGGCAAATATGTTCTGTTGTGGCCAAAGGTAAACTGAGTGGGGGGTGGTGTTGGTGAAAGGATTAAGGAAAAGACAGACAAGAGAATAATAGCTGGGTCTCGGTGGGACGCTGCCTCCCTGATGAGGAGACAACAGCGCCCACAAGCAGTTGTCTTTATTTTATAGCAGATGCCACAAGGCAAAGTAGGGGCACGATCACGTTGTTTACAGCATTCTCATGAGTTTCAACCCCACTCAACTACATGCATCTGAACTCTATCACAAGGCACATGGGGCTACGTGTTTGGACCATAGGTTCAAGCTTACTACCACAGCCGTTGGCTATAATTGTCCTGGGAGGGCCCTGCCCTCCAGCTGGGACTTGCAAGTGGCAATGAGAGGACCCTGTCCTTTCATTAGTCCGAGTTTTGAACCTGGCCAAAACACTGTAGCCGTGCCCCATAATGTTCTCCCATGCAGTGGGCTTTCTTGTTGTTTTGTTGATGGTTCCTTTTGCTGTACAGAAGCTTTTTATTTTGATTTAGTCCTATTTGTTTATTTTCTCCTTAGTCAAGGCCTTTTCTTGTACAAGCAGAAACTGAAACTGCTGATGCCTGTGATATCCTTATATGCAAACTGTAAGTGTGTGAGTTCCTTTCATTAGTTTATTAACACATTTCATTCTAATTCCATTTCATGGTTAGTCAGAGTAGTATAAAATATTCATTCCCTGTTACACCTTGAGCCAATGACCACTTGGCAGGAGTGATAACTTACTGTGTCCCATGGCTTTGTTTACTTCCATCAGCTTTGCCGTAGCTTCACAGCATTCCCACCCTATCCCAAGACCAAAGCAAACCCTTGAGGAATATCATGGGGCTTAGGATGTCTAGAAGGGTGACGTATGTGAGGGAGAGCAGGCCTACCCTGAACAGAATCCACCTGTTATCTCCTCATTGTAAAATGCATTCCATTATACAATTTCAAGTGTTTCCAGACTCAGTAACCATGCTTTTAAATAAAGAATCCATGTAAAAATCATAGTGATCATTATTACTATAATTCAGCAGGAATTGTATCACTCTGTAGGGAAAACATTTCTTTTGTGGTTTATTTCCTCTTTGCAAACTTTATGGCTCAACTGAATTGCAAGCATCATCATTTTAATTTTAGTTTCGTGGCAATTGTTTAACTTTCTGACATTGCTAATTCAAGTGTTCCTAGTGGAAGGGAGGGGAGCTGATTAGGAAACTATGTTCTTGGGATTTTTAGAGTATGTTACACATTAACAATGATCCTCTGCCTCTCATCTGGAAATAGATCAGCTTATTTTGAAGTTTCCTGCTCTGTTCCTGGAACCCCTCCATGAAAAGGCATTTATGTTCCTGAAAGAGAAAGTGGAGACTGAACTGACACAATTTCAAACATTTTCCACATAAAGGTAAGTAAAGCCATGGGGCTACACAAAGCTAGCAAATAGTTGAGTGGGATTCAAACTTTAAAATCTGTTTTATTAAAACCACTTATTTTTCTACTCTGCACTGTCCAGAGAAAGAGAGAGAGAGATGGTTATTTATCATATTAATTTTATCTTCTTTTGTAATGTATGCATTTATTACTCTATACTTTTTTTGTAAATATTGTTTTAAATGAATCCTGCACATTTCAAATGTAGAATTTTTTAAAATATATATATTTTTATTGATTTCAGAGAGGAAGGGAGAGCGGAGAGAGAGAGAGAAACATCAACGATGAGAATCATTAATCGGCTACCTCTTACACGCCCCCTACTGGGGATTCAGCCCACAACCTCTGCATGTGCCCTTGACCAGAATGGAACGTGGGACCCTTTAGTCCACAGGCCGACCCTTTATTGGCTGATCCAAACCAGGTAGGGCTCAAATGTAGTATTTTTATTTTCATCTAGTTTAAAAGATTTTTTTTTATTTCTATTAGTAATTTCTACTTGAGTTATTTAGAAACATATTTCTTAAATTTTATATTTATGGTAAATTTTTCTAAATGCCTGGTTTCTAACATTATTTTACCTGGCCAGAGAAAACAGCTAAGATTTGGAAACAGCTAAGACTCCATCAGCAGATGAGTGGGTTAAAAAACTGGTACATCTGTACAATAGAATACTATGTAACTGTAAAAAAGAAAGAACTCTTACCATTTGCAACAGCATGGATGGACCCAGAGAGCATTAAGCGAAGTGAACTAAACCAATCAGAGAAAGATAAGTATCTCATTCATATGTGGAATCTAATGAACAAAATAAACTGATGAACAAAAATAGACCCAGAGACATAGAAGCATCAGATTGTCAAGCCTCAGAGGAAACAAGGGAGGGTGAGGTGGTGGGGGGAGAAGGGATCAACCAATGAACTCATGCATATATGCATAACCCATGGACACAGACAATAGGGTGGTGAAGACCTGGGGTGGAAGGCAGGGTGGGCTGGGATAGGTCAATGGGGGAAAAGGGGGACATATGCAATACTTTCAACAATAAAGATTTAGAATTTGAAAAAATAATAATAAAAAGAATATACCCTGCAAATGTTGGGTTCAATGTTCTATGGATAGTCATTAGGTCAGTTTTGTTAATCCTATTGCTCACAATTTTTTGGCTTTATATTTTTGATAGCCTTTTCTAACAATTACTGAGACAATTCTCAAATCTCTAGCTATGATTGCGATTTCTCCTCTGTTTTTCAGCTCCTGCCATATATAAATTTGAAGCCTTATTATTGGCTGTAGGCATCTATTCAAATTTAAATGTAACACAAATTTAAATACTTGATATATTTTAGGCAAATTAAAGCATCTATCATTATGAAATTACTATCCTTATCTCTACTAATCCTATTGGACTTAAAGTTTATTTTGTCTGATATTAATATAGCAACTCCAGCTTTCTTTTGGTTAATATTTATGTGATATATCTTTTTCTATTCCTTCATTTTACTGCACCATAGAATTTTGTTTCAACTTTTAATCCAATCAAACAATGCTGGTATTTTATGGAGCATTTTGACCAGCTCTGTCCAGTAGAAATGTAATACAAGACACATATGTAATTTAAATTTTTTAAGTAACTACATTAAGAGAATAAAAAGAAACTAGTGAAATATATTCTAACAATGTATTGTATTTAACCCAGTAGGTTCCAGGATATTATTTCAGCATATAATCAATACAAAAAAGCTATTAATGAGACAATTTATACTTTGTTTTACTAAGCCTGAGAAATCTGATGCATATTGCACACTTACAGAACATTTCAACTTGACTAGTCTTATTTCAAGTCTTCAACAGTCAAATATGGCTAGTGGGCACCATATTGGATTATGCAAATTTACAATATTTATATTTAATCTAATTTTGGATTTAAATATACTGTGTTCTTATGTGTTTTGTGTTTGTTCTTCCTATTTTGTTTCTTCTTTTCTCCTTTCATTCCTGTTTTGGACTTATGCCAGAGTTGCAGGCTCGATCCTCAGTGTAGGCAGCTGATCAATGATTCTCCCTCATCATTGATGTTTCTCTCTCTTCTTTTCCCTTCTTCTCTGAAATCAATAAAAACATATTTTTTTAAAAAAATGGTGAGACTATAACATTGCCACTAATATAAAATATTTCCCTCCCCATTTCTAGCATAAAGGTGGAAAAATACTTGCTGTACACATTGTAACTGCTTTTTAAAAAAATGTAACAATATAACCTTGACCTCTTTCCACATTATGCAGAAAGCTTCCTTTTTTTTATTCAAATGTCTACTTTTCTATGGTTTATCTAGTTACTTATAGATTGACTAGAGGCTCAATGCACAAAATACATGCACTGGAGGGGGTGCCCCTCAGCCCAGCCTGCACCCTCTTCAATCTGGGACCCGCAGGGGATCAGGTCTAAACTGGCAGTTGGACATCCCTCTCACAATCCAATACTGCTGGCTCCTAACCACTCACCTGCCCGCCTGACTGATTGCCCCTAACCACTCCCCTGCCAACCTGGTCGCCCCCAACTGCCCTTCCCTGCTGGCCAGCTTGTGACGACGTGTGGGTGACCAACTTGTGATGACATGGGGGTGGCCATCTTGTGAGGGCGTGAGGGCCACCTAGGCTTTTATTAGTATAGATATTTTGCTTATTTCTAATTTCAATTCCATACATTGCCTCCAGTGAATAACCTTGTATATATTTTCTTTCATATAAGTGTGGAATTATTGATAGAATAGACATAATAGTTTGTAATTTTTTAAACAAATTTTTAAAAATTTTCTCTTTACTGTTGAAAGTATTATAGATGTCACCTCCCCCTCCTCCCCCAATGTTGACCACCTCCACCCTGCTCCTGTTTCCTCCCTAATCCTGCACCCTCCCCAGGCCTTCACTGCACTATTGTCTGTGTCCATGGATTATGCATATATGTACATAAATTATTTGGTTAATCTCTTCCTGCCCCCCAGCCTTCCCTCTGAGATATCAGTCTGTTGCATGCTTTCATATCTCTGGATCTATTTTGTTCATTGGTATATTTTGTTCATTAGGTTTCACATTCGTATAAGTGAGATCATGTGATATTTGTCTTCCTCTGACTAGCTTATTTTTCTTAGCATAATAATCTCCAAGTCTTTCCATGTTGTCTAAGGGTAATAGATCTATCTTTTTTTACTGCTGCATAGTATTTCATTGTATAAATGTATCCGATTTTTTATCCACTCATCTACTGATGGGCACTGGGCTGTTTCCAGATCTTAGCTTTTGTAGATAATGCTGCTATGAACATACAAGTGCACATATTCTTTCTGATTGGTGTTTTGGGATTCTTAGGATATATTTCTAGAAGTGGGATCACTGGGTAAAATAGCAGTTCCATTTTTAATTTTTTGAGGAAAGGCCATACTGTTTCCCATAGTGGTTGTACTAGTCTGCATTCCCACCAGCAGTGTGTACTAGGGTTCCTTTTTCTCCACATCCTCACCAGCACTTGTTGTTTGTTGATTTATTGATGATAGCCCTTCTGGCAGATGTGAGGTGGTACCACATTGTCATTTTAATTTGAATTTCTCTGATGATCTGTTATGTTGAGCATTTTTTTCATATGTCTCTTGGCCATTTCTGTGTCTTCTTTGGAGAAATATCTATTCAGGTCTTTTGCTCATTTTTTAATTGGATTGTTTGTTTTTCTTTTGTTGAGTTGTATGAGTACTTTATATATTTTAGAAATTAACTCCTTATCAGATGGATCATTGGCAAATATGTTCTCTATACAGTGGGTTCCCTTTTCATTCTGATGCTGGTTTCTTTTGCTGTGCAGAAGCTTTTTATTTTGATGAAGTCCATTTGTTTATTTTTTCCTTTGTTTCTCTTACCTTAGGCAATATATCAGTATAAGTTCTATTACGTGAGATGTCTATAATCTTTTTTTTTTTTTTTTTTTTTTTTTTATTGCTTAAAGTATTACAAAGGGTATTACATATGTGTCCATTTTATCCCCCCGCCCTAGACAATCCCCTAGCCTCCCCTATCCCCCAATGTCTTATGTCCACTGGTTATGCTTCTATGCATGCATACAAGTCCTTTAGTTGATCTCTTACCCCCCTACCTCCTGCCCCGCAACCCTCCCCGGCCTTCCTGCTGCAGTTTGACAATCTGTTTGAGGCAGCTCTGCCTCTGTATCTATTATTGTTCAAAAGTTTATAATGGTCTCTATTATCCATGAATGAGTGAGATCATGTGGTATTTTTCCTTCATTGACTGGCTTATTTCACTTAGCATAATGCTCTCCAGTTCCATCCATGACGTTGCAAATGGTAAGAGTTCCTTCCTTTTTAGAGCAGCATAGTATTCCATCGTGTAGATGTACCACAGTTTTCTAATCCATTCATCTACTGATGGGCACTTAGGCTGTTTCCAGATCTTAGCTATGGTGAATTGTGCTGCTATGAACATAGGGGTGCATATATCCTTTCTGATTGGTGTTTCTGGTTTCTTGGGATATATTCCTAGAAGTGGGATCACAGGGTCAAATGGGAGTTCCATTTTCAGTTTTTTAAGGAAACTCCATACTGTCTTCCATAGTGGCTGCACCAGTCTGCATTCCCACCAGCAGTGCACAAGTGTTCCTTTTTCTCCACATCCTCTCCAGCACTTGTCGTTTGTTGATTTGTTGATGATAGCCAGTCTGACAGGTGTGAGATGGTACCTCATTGTTGTTATGATTTGCATCTCTCGGATGATTAGTGACTTTGAGCATGTTTTCATATGTCTCTTGGCTTTCTGAATGTCCTCTTTTGAAAGGTGTCTATTTAGATCCTTTGCCCATTTTTTGATTGGATTGTTTATCTTCCTTTTGTTAAGTTGTATGAGTTCCCTATAAATTTTGGAGATTAGGCCCTTATCAGATATGACATTGGCAAATATGTTTTCCCACACAGTGGGTTTTCTCGTTGTTTTGTTGATGGTTTCTTTTGCTGTGCAGAAGCTTTTTATTTTGATGTAGTCCCATTTGTTCATTTTCTCTTTAGTTTCAAGTGCCCTAGGAGCTGTATCAGTGAAGAAATTGCTTCGGCATATGTCTGAGATTTTGTTGCCTTTGGATTCTTCTAGAATTTTTATAGTTTCCTGTCGTACATTTAAGTCCTTTATCCATTTTGAGTTTATTTTTGTGTATGGTGTAAGTTGGTGGTCTAGTTTCATTTTCTTGCATATATCTGTCCAATTTTCCCAGCACCATTTATTGAAGAGACTATCTTGGCTCCATTGTATGTTCTTGCCTCCTTTGTCAAATATTAATTGAGCATATTGGTTCGGGCCGATTTCTGGGCTCTCTATTCTATTCCATTGATCTATATGCCTATTCTTGTGCCAGTACCAGGCAGTTTTGAGAACAGTGGCTTTGTAATACATCTTGATATCTGGTATTGAGATCCCACCTACTTTGGTCTTTTTCAGGATTGCTGCAGCTATTCGAGGTCTTTTTTTATTCCAGATGAATTTTTGGAGAGTTCGTTCTAGATCTCTGAAGTATGCCGTTGGTATTTTAATGGGAAGTGCGTTGAATTTATAGATTGCTTTGGGTAGTATGGACATTTTAATGATGTTGATTCTACCAATCCATGAACACGGTATGTTCTTCCATCTGTTTATGTCTTCCTCTATATCTTTTTTCAACGTCCTGTAGTTTTCTGAGTAGAGGTCTTTTACCTCTTTAGTTAAGTTTATTCCTAGGTAGCTTAATTTTTTTGGTGCGATGGTAAACGGGATTGTTTTTATAATCTCTCTTTCTGAAAGTTCACTATTGGTGTATAGAAATGCCTCGGATTTCTTGGGGTTAATTTTGTATCCTGCTACATTGCCAAATTCATGTATTAAGTCCAGTAGCTTTTTGATGGAGTCTCTAGGGTTTTGTATGTATAATATCATGTCGTCTGCAAATAAGGACAGTTTTACTTCCTCTTTTCCAATTTGGATGCCTTTTATTTCTTCTTCTTGCCGAATTGCAATGGCTAACACTTCCAGTACTATGTTGAACAGGAGTGGTGAGAGGGGGCATCCCTGTCTTGTTCCTGTTCTTAGGGGAAATGGTGTTAGTTTTTGTCCATTGAGTATGATGTTGGCTGTGGGCCTGTCATATATGGCTTTTATTATGTTGAGGTATGATCCTTCTACTCCCACCTTGCTGAGAGCTTTTATCAAAAATGGGTGTTGAATTTTGTCAAATGCTTTTTCTGCATCAATTGCTATGACCATGTGGTTTTTTTCTTTCAATTTGTTTATGTGATGTATCACGTTTATTGATTTGCGGATATTGTACCATCCTTGCATCCCTGGGATAAATCCTACTTGGTCATGGTGTATGATCTTTCTGATGTACTGCTGGATCCGATTTGCTAAGATTTTGTTGAGGATTTTGGCATCTATGTTCATGAGGGATATTGGCCTGTAATTCTCTTTCATTGTGTTGTCTTTACCTGGTTTTGGTATTAGGGTGATGCTGGCTTCATAGAATGAGCTTGGAAGAGTTCCTTCCTCTTGAATTTTTTGTAGTAGTCTGAGGAGGATAGGTTTTAGTTCTTCCTTGAATGTTTGGTAAAACTCCCCTGTGAAGCCGTCTGGTCCTGGGCTTTTGTTTGCTGGAAGCTTTTTGATGACTGCTTCAATTTCTTCCATAGTTATTGGCCTGTTGAGATTTTTAGATTCTTCCTGATTGAGTTTTGGAATGTTGTATTTTTCTAGGAATTTGTCCATTTCCTCCAGGTTGTCTAGTTTGTTGGAGTAGAGCTGTCCATAGTATTTTTTAACAATCATTTGTATTTCTGTGGGGTCTGTTGTTATTTCGCCTCTATCGTTTCTGATTTTGTTTATTTGGGTCCTCTCTCTTTGCTTCTTGGTGAGTCTGGCTAGAGGTTTGTCAATCTTGTTTATCCTTTCAAAGAACCAGCTCTTGGTTTCATTGATTTTCTGTATTGTTTTTTTGGTCTCTATGTCATTTATTTCTGCTCTAATCTTTATTATCTCCTTCCTTCTGCTCACTCTGGGGTTTTCTTGTTGCTCTCTTTCTAATTCTTTGAGTTGTAGAATTAGATGATTTACTACCATTTTTTCTTGTTTGTTGAGATAGGCCTGTAGAGCTATAAACTTCCCTCTCAGGACTGCTTTCATTGTGTCCCATAGGTTTTGGATTGTTGTGTTTTCATTGTCATTAGTTTCCAGGATGTTTCGAATTTCTTCTTTGATTTCATTGGTAACCCAATCAATATTTAATAGCATGCTATTCAGCTTCCAGGTGTTTGAGTATTTTGGGTTGTTTTTATTGTAGTTTATTTCTAATATTATGCCATCGTGGTCTGCGAAGACGCTTTTTATGATTTCAATTTTCTTGAATTTGGGGATACTTTGCTTGTGACCCAATATATGGTCTATTTTTGAATATGTCCTATGAGCATTTGAGTAGAATGTATATTCCCTGGCTTTCGGGTGAAGTGTTCTGAAGATGTCTATTAAGTCCATCTGATCTAGTGAGTCATTTAGGATTGCTATATCTTTGCTGATTATTTGTCTAGAGGACTTATCCAGTGCTGTCAGTGGTGTATTAAAGTCCCCTACTATGATTGTATTGTTGTCGACCTCTCCTTTGATATCTTCCAGGAGTTTTTTTATGAATTTGGGTGCTCCTGCATTGGGTGCATATATGTTTACCAGGATTATATCTTCTTGTTGTATTGATCCCTTTAGTATTATGATGTGGCCTTCCTTATCTCTTGTTATGGCCTTCACTTTGAGGTCTATTTTGTCCGATATAAGTATTGCTACCCCAGCTTTCTTTTCCTTTCCATTTGCCTGAAAGATATTTTTCCATCCTTTCACTTTCAGTCTGTGTGAGTCCCTTCTAATGAGGTGGGTTTCTTGTAGACAGCAGATGTATGGGTCATGTTTTTTTATCCATTCAGCCACTCGATGTCTTTTGTTTGGAGCATTTAGTCCGTTTACGTTTAAAGTTATTATTGAAAGGTACTTGTTTGTAGGCATTTCTGTTTTTGTGTGGCTGTTTTCTTTCTGAGCTTTTTATTTCTTATTTTTATACCAGTCCCTTTAGCATTCCTTGCATTGCTGGCTTGGTGGTGATAAACTCCCTTAGCCTTTTTTTGTCTGTGAAGCTTCTTATTTCCCCTTCAAGTTTGAATGATAGCCTTGCTGGATAGAGTATTCTTGGATTCAGTCCTTTGCTTTGCATCACTTTGTAAATTTCCGTCCATTCTTTTCTGGCCTGATGTGTTTCTGTTGAGAAATCATTTGACAATCTAATGGGAGATCCCTTGTATGTAACTTTCCGTCTCTCTCTTGCAGCCTGTAAGATTCTCTCTTTGTCCTGAACATTTGCCATGGTAATTATGATGTTTCTTGGTGTGGGTCTTTTTGGGTTCACCTTGTTTGGGACTCTCTGGGCTTGTGTGACTTTTTTCTTCCCCACCTCAGGGAAGTTTTCTGATATTATTTGTTCTAATAGGTTTTCTAATCCTTGTTCATCCTTCTGTTGTTCTGGTACCCCTATTATTCGTATCTTGTTTCGTTTCATGTTGTCCCAAAGCTCCCTTAGGCTCTCCTCCTGTCTTTTCATTTTTTTCTCCAATTGCAGTACATTTTGGGTGTGTTTTGCTTCCTTGTCTTCTAAATCACTAATTCGGTCCTCCGCTTCTCCTAGTCTACTGTTGATACTTTCAATGGAGTTTTTCATTGCAGCTATATCACTCTTCATATCTTCTTGGGTCTTACTTAAGTTGTTGATTTTTTCATCTGTTTCTTCTAGCTTCTTCCATATGTTATCGATTTTTTCATCTGTTTCTTCTAGCTTCTTCCATATGTTATCGATTTTTTCATCTGTTTCTTCTTGCTTCTTGCTGAGGTTGTCGATTTTTTCCTCCATCCGGTTTATGCACTCTAGGACCCTTATTCTGAATTCTTTTTCTGTCATGTTGCATGCCTCTGTATTACTTAGCTGCTTTTCTGGAGAGTCCTCCTTCTCTTTCCTTTGGGGGTTTCTTTGTCTACCCATGTTTGATCTCACTGACATATCTAGACGTTGAGTCGTTCAGTGGCTGCTCCCTTGGTGGCAGTGACTCCTTGGTCTGCGGTTCCTCTTCGGGCGGTTGCGGTAGCAGCTGCTCTTCAGTTGGCAGCAACTCCTCTGGTGGGTGCTGTTCACAGCTGTGGTGGCTCTTCTGGCTGGTGGGGCGAGGTTTCACGTACAGCTGCTGTTCCTCAGCAGAGGGTGTGGTGCTCAGGAGGTTGCTGTTGCTTGGATCTGCTTTCCAGGGGAGTTCTGCTCTTCCCGGCTGTAAACCGTCTCGCCAGCTGAGGAATTTCGCCAATTCGGGGTGGATGTTACTAGTTTCAGCTGCTCACTCCATTTGCTCAGGGACACGACCTGGGACGCGTCTGCCTATACCGCCGCCATCTTCAGATGTCTATAATCTTTAACTTCAATAGAAATCATCAGGTTTCTCTCTTTTGATGTTTAAATGATTTCCATTTCCATTAACAAGATAAAAGTGTTCATTACTACATAACTTTGACAGTGGAATGTACTGTCAAACTTGTGAATTTTTGCAAGACGATGGACTACAAATGATTTCTCAGCATACTTTTCTTATTATGATTAAAGCAGAGTATTTTTTCATATGTTTAAACACTATTTCTTTTCTGTAAGTTATTTATATCATTGTTTGTCATTTTCCACTCAAGAGAACTTTACATACTAGTATTGGGGAAATTAGCTATTTGTGACATTAGTTACAAATATTTTTCCCAGTTTACCATATTTTAAAAAATATTTTTTTATTGATTTCAGAGAGGAATGGAGAGGAAGAGATAGAAACATCAATGATGAGAGAGAATCATTGATTGGCTGCCTCCTGCATGCCCCACACTGGAGATTGAGCCTGCAACCTGGGCATGTGCCCTGACCAGGAATCAAACCCTGATCTCCTGGTTCATAGGTTGATGCCCAACCACTGAGCCATGCTGGCCAGGCTCAGTTTACCATTTTTTAAAGAATTTTGTTTGTAGTGTTTATTTTGACAAAAGTAAGGATATAAATTTTTTTTTATGTAGTCACATTTAATATTATTTTTGTTAATTTAAGTCAGCTGGGCTTTGAGTCACATTTAGAAAGGGCCTCCCCTCTGTAGGTTTATGAGAACATACACTTGGTTCCCTAAAATAAATTTTTATGGTTTTTATGTTTCAACATTTTCATCAAATTGGATGTCTTTTACTGTGTCCAGGTCTAACTTTATCTTTGTTCACATGACCATTCATTTGCCTGAACCTAGGAAAAAGTCCATCTTTAAATTATATAATTCTCATAACAGTCCATTTTTTGGACTTTCTGTTCTAGCAATGACCAGTTTATTCAAGAATCAATATCATGTTTTCTCCACTTCTTTTGGGAGATTTCTTTGTCTGCTTTTTGTGTAAATCCTTTAAGACTGTTTTGTAACTATGCTTTTTTATTTTCACTACTGTGGCCTTAATTCCTAAATTTTGACATATTATTCAATATTTCTATGTTTTCCTAAGTATGACCAGAAAGAGTATCACAAGTTGATTATAAATGTGGGGGGCTAGCTTTAAAATGCCTTCTGTGGCATTGCCCTTAGACAATTCACTTAATTCTAATGCCTTCATTTCCTCTATTTTACAAAGACAACAACCATAACCTTAATAATAAATAATAGTAATAAATTGTATTAATAACTAGAGGCCTGGTGCACAAAAATTTGTGAACTCGGGGGGGGGGGGAGTCCCTCAGCCCAGCCTATGCCTTCTTGCAGTTGGGGACCCCTTGGAGGATATCCACCTGTGGGCTTAGGCCCGCTCCCTGGGGGATTGGGCCCAAGCTGGCAGTCAGACATCCCTCTGGCAGCCAGGCAGCCCTTGGGGGATGTCCACTTACCAGCAGGGAGCAGACCTAAGCTGCAGTCGGACATCCTTAGTGCTGCTGAGGAGGCTGGAGAGGCTCCCGTGACCATCGCTATGCTGGCAGCCATCAGCCTGGCTTATGGCTGAGCAGAGCTCCCCCTCTGGGAGTGCACTGACCACCAGGGGACAGCTCCTGCATTGAGCATCTCACCCCTGGTGGTCAGTGTGTGTCATAGTGAACAGTCATTCCCAGTAGTTCTACTGTTAGGGTCAATTTGCTTATTACCCTTTTATTATATAGGATAGAGGCCTGCTGCACGGGTGGGGGCTGGCTGGTTTGCCCTGAAGTGTGTCCAGGATCACAGTGAGGGTCCCACTGGGGCACCTGGCCAGAGTGGGTGAGGGGCTGATGGCTGTTTGCAGGCTAGTCACACCCCTTCAAGGTGGGGGTCCCCACTGGGGTGCCTGGCCAGCCTGGGTGAGGGGCTGATGGCTCTTTGCAGGCTGGTCAAGCCCCTCC
The DNA here is from genome assembly GCF_014108235.1 of Myotis myotis. Lineage (NCBI taxonomy): Eukaryota > Metazoa > Chordata > Mammalia > Chiroptera > Vespertilionidae > Myotis > Myotis myotis. The sequence continues at coordinate 67,232,433 of NW_023416324.1, forward strand.
CCCCCAGTGGGGACCCTTACCCCATGGAGGTTTGGCCAGCCTGGGTGAGGTGCTGATGGTTGTTTTCAGGCAGGCGACACCCCCTTTAGGGTGGGGGGTCCCCACTGGGGTGCCTAGCCAGTCTGGGTGAGGGGCTGAGGGCCGTTTTCAGGCTGGCCAAGCCCCCCGGGGACAGAAGCTCCAAGCCTCTTTTTTTCTTTTTTCTTTTATTCTGGGATTTATTTACCTTCTATAATTGAAACTTTGTAGCCTTGAGAGGAGCTCAGAGCTGGCCAGAGTGGGCGAGAGGGAAGCTTGGCTACCTCCATCATTGGGGCAACCAGGCCTCCTGCTTGCTCCAGCTCCATGGCTGCCGGCTGCCACCTTGGTTGGGTTAATTTGCATATAGTCACTCTGATTGGCTGATGGGTATGGCTTCAGGCATAGCGAATGTATAGTCAATTTGCATGTTTGTCTTTTATTAGTGTAGATATTGTTAATTATAATTCATGGAGTCCTTATGAACAGCAAATACATTATTAAAACTCATAACTGGCACACAATAAATTCTGAATTAATATTAGCTAGTCTCAGTAACTATTGATAATATTAATTATAGTTATATTTGTTTCTGATTGCTGCTGTAACAAAGTACTACACATAGCTTAAAACAGCATAAAGTTAATTATCTTGCAATTCTGAAATTAAGAATCTCAAGGGGCTAAAATCAAGGTGTTAACAGGACTGCCATTCTTATAGAGGCTGTAGGGAAGAATCTGTTTCCATGCCTTTGCATTCAAAACTTTATCAGTTGACCTCACAGAAGCAGCACTGTAAACGTCAGAAAATGTAGTCTAGCTCTTGGTAGCTTCAAGCAACTGTCTTATGTTCATCTTTTCTGGTCATTTTGTACCTGATGACCATCTCATAAGAGAGTCATATGAGATCAAAATATTTGGGGATGAGGGGAGGCCAAAAATGCTGGTAGGAAAGAATGTGAATCACTGGTGAAAACAATATGCACCTCTGAGGGTCTAACAGAAAGGAGAAAAACTTTATTTTTCCCCTGAAGATATAACAGAAGTATTGAGCTAGAAATCAGATGATATGTAATATGGTCTAAGTTAATAGTACCAAGCTTGGAACCTTAGATAACTGACGATTTTTCTTAGTCTCAAGTTGTGTGTGTGTGTGTGAGTGTGTGTGTGTGTGTTTTGAATTTCTATAACAGAGGTAGTAATAAATTTGGTATTTATTTTGAAGATAGTGTTGTTCTTTTCAACCAGGCATTTCCTTGGATATTAAGATGTACTTTATTGTATCTTTTATGAGTTATACAGCTCGCAAAGGCTATTATAGGGTACTGTTAAGCAAATGCTCAGGCGAGCATGCTGTGGCCTTTGGTACTTTCTGAAGTTCAGTTTAAATCTAGACATACAGTTGAGCACCACCAAGCCTATTGATATGGGAAGTCAGCATAATGAACATCTCTTAAGAACAGAAAAAAAGACAAAGATTAAAATTTATCATTTTCTTTTGTAAATATGTAAGTTATATTTTGAGCAACTGAAAAAGCTTAAGTTCCTATCATATAACTCAACTGGGAAATTCCTTATTTAAGTAGGTAGGCAATTTAAGGAAAATAAAAATAGAGATTTATGTAATTATTCTATAACTTTTGAAGCCTATTTTAGTGGAGATAAAACAAAGAAACAGAAAGCAAATAAAAATATGTAATAAAATGTGTTTTATTTTCACTCTTTAGAGTAATTCTTAATCTCCATAGAGCAATTCAGGAGGCCTCCCCATAGACTTTTCACAATTGGGGAAACAAAGTGGTAGAGTTATTTAAAACTTTTTATGGTTCTTTATGTTTAAAAATATGTACAAATATATATGTATACAAATTACAAATATTAAGAAAAATCAGTAGGTTTTCATATATGATTGCAAAAAAATTGAGATTGTTTAACGTTAACATTATAAGCAATCATAAAATAAAATGAGCCCCATCAGATATTTTGGCACATTATCTAGCATTCCTTAGACAATTTATTTATAGGCTCTAAAGGATTATAAAGACACAGCACACAATCATTTAATTCAGTATAAACTGCTTTTTGATATAAAAAGTCCTGTTTAAGTTATGTCCTTGATGAGGATAACATAAAGGAAAGGCTTCTTTAGCTCTTTGGCCTATGACACAATTTCCATACCCAAAGCTCTTTCTAACTTCTCTAGAGCAACTCTATTTCGTTATAGTGTTATTTGCTTACAGTTTAGACTCTCTCTAAGCAATCTCTACTGAGCATGACCAGTAGTCACATCACTTCCCATAGACTGACTTCCTCCACACAGTTGAGAGCCGAACATTGTCGCTGCTAAGAAGCTAGGTAAAGTGATGACTCCCTGCAATGGCATCCAGCACATGACCACTTGACAAGAGTGCTGCCCACCTTAGTGAGTTCAAGATGTTGATCAAGTCCCATTTGACTGAGCATATTGTGAATCACACACCCCCTAGGTCACTTTCAATCCCCCCTGAGAAAATTAGAGGGATGGCATTGAGGTAGAAGAGGAAGTTTCCCCTGAGAGAACCAGCCCACTATTTCTACCAAATAAATGCAGTGATCAAATGTTCTTAGTTATACAATTCATAATCTTTTCAAGGAAGTAATCATCATTGAAACTATTGAAATGCACATTTTACCAATTATGGGCATCATAACTTTATAACAATACAAAAGTTTGATATAATTATTATAACATTTATTTAAATGGTAATTGTCCCATGTTTTATAGTGTCTTGTTTCTTTCTATCTTCAGTGAAACGTGAACATGAAAAGAAGTTCAGATGTTTAGCTTTAGAGTAAGATACAATCATCATTTCGTGATTTTGCTTGCTGTAGTTGCTGAATCTCATTCTGAAGTCTTCTCATTTCAGACTGTTCTCTCTCCCTCTGCTTTACAGCCACTTCCCGAAGAGTGACAAATAAAACTAAAGAGCTTAACAAAAAGTAATGTCCACATCACTGGGAGTGCGGGGTGGGGAGGATAAGCCAAAATCATTGAGTATCCTCACTTATTTTTTTAAATATATTTTTTATTTATTTCAGAGAGGGCGGGAAAGGGAGAAAGAGACAGAAACATCAGTGATGAGAATGATTGATCAGCTGCCTCCTGCATGCCCCCTACTAGGAATCGAGCCCACAACCTGGCATGTGCCCTTGACCAGAATCGAACCTAGGACCCTTCAGTCTATAGGCCAATGCTCTATCCACTGAGCCAAACTGGCTAGGGCATAGCCTCACTTATTTTAAGCCATCGGTAACAAAGGCCAGTCCCTAAATTCTCCTTTTTATTCATGCCCAGTTTACCTCTCATGATTGGTTTCCTACCTGAATAATTCTCCCATATCTCTTTCTCTAGCTGCAGAGACATCACCATCTCTCAATTCCTGAAGGATTGGTGTTTCAAGAATTGCATCCTGAGGTCCCTTCTCCCTTCCTCCTTGGGCAATCTGAGTGACATCTTGACTTCAGTTTTCATTTCTACACAGAGGAATGTCAGATCTAATGCTTTGAGGAAAGGCTAATACAACAACTGGGTGTCTAAGTGACAACCACAATCAGGTGAGGCGTCTGAGCCTTAGACCAGGGAATTTGTTTCCAGTCTCCACAGTTATAGGGCAGGAGTGGATGAAAGACTGAGGAGAGCAAGAACCCCAGGTTGACCATCTGCTCTTTAGTGTAGATCTATATTCACGAAAATGTCTTGGAGCTTCTGGAAAACTAGGACCTACAGGTAGACTGGTCACCCTGGGGGAAGTGTTCACATAAGAATTCATACTAGGTTTGCAGAATAAAAACCACTGCAGTTCTCATTCTCTGGGAAAGCAGTTTGGATAACTTTCTAGGCTGTGTGATATGACATTTAGTTATCTCTTTGGAACCTAGTGTTTTTAAGGAGACATAATGGTTCTGCTTCACAATGAACAGATTAGATGAGAGAATGCGCATAAAGTACTTTGTACACTACTTGCTACGTAGGAACTACTGCTTATTGAGGGCTTGAATGAAACAAACCCTGCAAGTTAAAAGCCTCAGAACCAGTGACAATTGAGGCAGGGACATAGACACAGTAATATGAAATCAATTTAACAAAGTAATCTATGACCAAAGGAAAAGATTGTCTATAGCAATTAACCACTTAACAAAAAAAACTACTGTGAGTTAGAAATATCCTTATTTACAAAGTAAAGTGCTTATTCTGTGCTCAGCACTAATCTAAACACAAATATTTACTCACATAATTATTAAATTACCCTGTAAAAGAAGTGTTAATACTGTCTCCATTTTCCACAAGTGGAAACTAAGGCACAGAAGGGACATATAACTTGCCCAAACCATATATTTAGTAAGATGTGGAGCTAGGATTCTTACCAGGCTGTCTGACTCCAGAGTCCTTGCCCTGAGCCATAAAGTTATGCTGTCTCTCCCTCTTTGTTATAGTTTCGTGCTCTTATCAATACAAAGAGGGAGATGTGATTAAAATGGTGAGATGAAATAACGGGTAAGTATACCTGGAGCTAATGTTCCCAAGCCATCTGTTCTTGTGCCAGCTGTTGGGCTCTGTGTATCTCCATTTGTCTCAGTTGCTCCTGATGCTGTCTCTCCCTCTCCTCCATCATTTGCTGGTTCTGCCTTTGAATCTCCTCCAACCTTCGTGCTTCAGCCTCTGCTTTCAAATATGCTTCTAAGAAAGAAGAAAATGACAAACTCCTCTAGGATTAAAGTGTCCCTTCCTTCTGTCTCCTGTTCTTATTGCTTATTGCTTATTATTACTTCATAGAGAAAATTCTCTGGGGCCATTTTGCCTTTTCAGATGACAGTACACACCCACCCAGATAAAGCTTGACGAGCTAAAAGTCATCTTTGCCGTTCTTGCTCTAGTTTAAGATCCCAGGTAAGCCAGGCCAAATTAATTGAAAATGTACAGAAAGTTCTATCTTGCATTTCTTCCATTTTCTTCTCACCTTTCCTCTCCTTTTCCTTGGCGGTGAAAACCAGGTCTGTGTATAGAATGGCATCACTCACGGACTCCTTGGACTGCAAATAGTTCTGCAAAGCTTCTTCAGCCTAGGACCCCAAAGCCATGAAGTTAAAAGTAGGAAACGGTGATTGGGCATGTTGTAAACCTTTTTATTTATTTTTCTTCCCAGCATCTTTTCCTCCCCAGAACTGCTCAGCGCGCACTCCGTGGAACTGTCAATCAAGCCTCTTTTTCACAGGAGTGGGCACAAACTCTGGGCTGGCTCATCAGAGCACCCAAGTTCACCCAAGTTCAGGTGAGAAAATGCTCAACATGGATGTTTTAGAGACAGATACGGGTGCTGGGGAAATGCTCTCTCTCCTCTGAGACTGAGGGCAAAAGATCTAGTTACGCTTGGAGATGTTGGTGTCCTCTTTGCTGCCATGCCTGAGAATGAAGCCATTAGGAAAACAGAACAGAAAACTAAGTAGGAGTTGGAAAGAAAAAAAGGAAGGGGGAAATTGATGACATTGTTTAAATTCCTGAATGTAGCTGTAGTTGCAACTAAATTTAAATGTTTTATGTAAGCCAATGAATTACTTTTTTCCTGTTCGTTTCAATTACTGCAATTCTGTCCTATGTAGCCAAAAAAGTCCCTTTGTTGCAGTGAATGTTGATGGTTGCAGTAAAAGTCTGGTGATTATGGTCATAGTTCAGTTTAATCCTACAGCTATCATTAGAGTATAAATACTTTCTTCCTGTCTTCACTGGATTTTGAAAGAAGCCCTTCCCCACTCCAAACCCCGAACAATTTCCCACAATTAATGCTTGAAACAAGGAACACCTGTATTCCTTTCCTGGGCTCCTCATAGTACTTTGCCTTCAGCTCTTCTCTCTTCTGAATGAAGAGGCAGTGCCCTCCGGGCTTTGAGTAAACCCCCTGCTTCACATATTCCTCTAGAGGACCAAAGATATCTTGAAGTAAAGCTGAGCAACGATCTGATGATGCCTCCAAGTTCTGCTTACGAAAGTCATCTTGCTTTGCTTCCAGCAGGGTCTTCAAAGGGACAAAAGCCCATGGAAAAGATGTTAGCAATACTTCAGTATTTCTACAAGTGATTCTCAGAAAGAATCTCTATTGATTTTCTAGAAACTAGAGAACAACAGCAAGACTATATCCTCCCTACCAAGCCTAGGAAAGGTCCAAGGATGTTATGGTATAGAAAAATGACTTTAGTTTTGTGTTCCAAATCTCCTGAAACTCATTTCTCTTGATACGTCTGCTTTAGATGTGATCTTCAGACTACAGATATCTAACCTCAGACCCTAATTTTGTATACAACCTACTCATTTATGACCATTCCTTGTTTCTGTATTTTCCTGGGCCTTGGATTCCCAACAAGGAAGGGCAGTGGAATAATTAGCTAGAATGATATGAGTGGATACTATTAAACCTGGAGACATGATATTTTAGTAGAACCATTTGGCAATTCTGTGTACTAGATTAATATAAAAGAAAAGTTAATTAATACTTTATGAATGCAATTTTTAAAGAATAAGATTAATTTAAAAAATTAGTTCATGGGTGTAACATGGTGAGTTGTGTGTGTGTGAAAGTATTAAAATCCATACAACCCAGAGTAGTTACATGTTGCTTGTTTGTTTGTTGTCAGAATAAAAGTGATATCTTGTTCATATAAGTAAGATTCATTATTTTGCAGTCTAGTAAAAATTGCTTTTCTTAAGTCCCCATTTTGCATTTCATAGCAATACTTGTATTACATGTAAGCCCCAGGAGCCAGGGCAAAGCATATTAATTACCTCTAATTCCTTCTGGAAGTTTTGGTCCACATCCTTGAAGGAATTATTGATGAAGATTTCGATGGCTTCCTTCTCACAGGTCCTGTGCAGGTCCAGCAGCTCTTGGAGGTTTTCTGTGGGGAGCTGCACCTTCTGGGCCATCTGCTGGTCATAGTGGGCAATGGCCTTTTGTACTGCAGCTGAATTCTTGATTTGGGCCAAGGCCAAGACTGCATTCTCCATGCAGGGCAGGTTCCCACTGCTGATGGCATTGACATAGGTTAGCACCAGGCTTTCTAGACCTTCACAGGAGAAAGAGATGCTTGCATTATTTGCAGAAAAAGAGGGCATGCTCTAAAATTGGATAGTTCTGAGAATGTTAATTTGACAATGCATTGCCTGAGCTTTTTCAGTATTCTGCATAGTGTTCAAGTGGCTAAAATATGTTTTTTGTTTGTTTGCTTGTTTTGTTTTGTTTTTAGAAATTGTGTGACTAAGAAGCCAGATCTTTCTTTGGGAAAAGAAAGTATTCAAAGGAGAAACATCAAGCTGTATATAATAATCCTAATGCCATCCTTTTTCTATTGAGAAATGAGGAAATGGTTAAAGTTATGCCTATTCATTTTATTAGATTGCTATAGGCCTTTCTGGCCTCTTTATTCTTTCCTTTCTTTCCCTCTTCCTCAGGTTTCATTTTCCTTCAGAATTCCCTTTTCTCTTCCACTTCAGTATGTAAAGCTGGTATGAGTATTAGCTGAAAAAACACAAAGTGAGCAAATTAGACTGGCTCACCTTTTACTCTTTGTTAGAACTTTCCTATTTGTCTCCCTTATCCCTTGCATACTTTTGTTTGCATTCACCATCCTTCTAGAACAGTGATTTTCAACCTTTTTCATCTCATGGCACACATACACTATTACTAAAATTCTGCTGCACACCAAAATATGTTTTTTTTTCCTGATCTGACAAAAAAAAAGGTATAATTTAGAATCATTCATAGTGGTTGGCTATTGTGTTGACTATTGCCATATTTTTATTTGACATTCTAAAGGAAATGAAGTCAGTGCCCCTGACTAAACAGTCAGGTATTACATGTTTTAAGAATTATTGAGGCACACTGGTTGAAAATCATTGCTCAAGAGTATAGCAATCATTCATAGAGTTCTGAGGCATGGTGTCTTTATAAAAAAAATCTGGTCCAAGATGTTTGCTTAGATTTCCTTTAAAGCTCTAGACAACCTGAGCCTCTGTTTAATTAATGTTTATATCAAGTACGTTCCATTTTTACAGAGAACCTATATGTTATCTTGTGCTTATCTAAGGCTGTGACACATAATAAGTATCCATTATATTCATGGAATAAATGTTGCCAACTCATGTGGTTGGTCTAGTCCAACAATGGACCACTTATGAATAGAACTCCTTAACTTGATCTTTTCTTCAGATGGTATTTCTATTTTATACTACATTAGAGGCATTACTAAAAAATCAGTAGGAATGTTTTGGGTACCCATTGGAACTTAATAATGTGATGTATATAATTTTCTTGGTTGTAACTAATGAAGGATTTTCAACATTGACAGTGAAAGGAGAAACTTTTAACAGTGCCCCATTCTTTATGTTGAGTTGAAGGAAAATCCTAAGGAAGGTACTCACGAGGTCCATTGACCTTGATGCCTCCTGAAAGAGTTTTTGCCTTGGAATGGTGAAAGATGTAGGAACAGAAATCTGCCACTTGTTGCACAAAGTCAGGATCCAGTTCATCATTATGCAGTGTCGGAAGATGGGCAAGCTTCTTCCAGTGAGTGGGAGAGTCAAAGACAAAGCATTTCTTTCTTGCAAAGAATGTCTGTATGCAATGACGGGGCAAATTGAAATTTTGATGATTTTCATCAGTGTCTGGGGAAGGAAAAATTGACTTTATTTAGTATAGAACTAGCATTCATTTTAGTGTATTTCCCATGAATAAATTTGCCTTTAATGTGATGTTATCTATTTCAACACATCTCCACAAACTCTAAGCAAAAAGTTAAAAGGTAACCCATCAGAGAAAGGAAGAAAGAAAGGTAATTTGCTCCAAGAACATTGAGTAATACAATCTCATATTGAATCTATTAGTTCACTTTAAATTAGTAGTGTTCATTATTTACTTGGCATTTTAACCAAGTGATTAAATATAGAAAACTATAAATGTAACCACTTACACATAGAGATATTCTTCTCTCTCTCTTTCCAGAACTGAAGTCCCTGTTACCTTCTTTCAGCTTCAATGAGTTCTCCAGGTAGTCATCTGCTGTGATGTGTCTCCCATCTGCTTCCAAGGAAAGGTAGAAATCTCTCAGAGTCCACACTAAGTCTGGACAGAAGCTCACAGCATCAGCTGCATCTTCAACTCCATCAAGATCAGGTGGAGAAACTGTCCTGAGCTGATTTGACAGTTCTATTACATAACTGAGATATAATTAAGGAAAACTGGTTGGAAATAGGACTGCATCTAAGCCCATATTGCATTCCTTACATTCTTATACCATTATGTTCTCTTTTGGTTGTAACCAATTCTTCATAACATCAGTAAGTATATGAGCTGTTTTTGTTGTACTTTTAATGTTTATCACGTTTTTATTTTTGTGTTTGATTCAAAAGGTTCATAAACACAGCTGATGGATAGAAGAATTTTCTCTGGCTTTGGTGCCATTCTGGATCATAAAAGGATACTGCAACAGATCAAGAGCCCTCTGGTCAATTTTGTTCATGGTGTTGTAAACAAAGGTACTACTCAATAGTATTGCCAGTGCAAAGATCTGAGTATCATTGTTCTGGTCACCCTAGAAATAAAAACAAATTTAAGTCATGTCTCATGGCATTCCCAGATGAGCAATTATTAAAAATAAGCCCCTGATCTACAAGGTTAAATGAACAAACAAAAATTATTGTGAAAAACATATCACTTTGAATAGAATAGTTCTGTCATTAACACTGATAATTTTTTATGCTATTATCACTATATTTTAATGTATACTGATACAAAAACATACATGGTAATGACTACTGAATGTCATTGGACTTTTGGCATATGTTTTTACAAATCTTCCCCTATCTCAACCATATCACTGATGACCAATGAGGGTCGCCCTTGCTGGCTGGTTCCAGGTGGAACGTTGGGGTGTCATCAGTTCTATTGTGGCTAGAGGCTCCATGGTGACCCAGCTGTTCTGTATTGATGGTCTATGAAGGTGCTGTGGTCCTCTATAGAGCTGGGCTCAGGGCCCTTTCTTGGGTGAGGAGGCTATGGGGCTGCTGCCCAATGGCCAGAGTCCACGCCTCCCTGTCCACGTCCTCCAGTGGGAGATATTGGTGTGTCCATCTGTCAAAGGCTTCTTGGTGGGTCTCGTATTTATAATCAGATTTGTTCCATCTGTTCAGAGTCCACCTATGTAAGATGTGAAGTGCACCTGACAAAGGCACTGGCTGGACAGATGGAGGAGAAATGCCAACTCATTAAGTTGAGCGCGGCTAAAGAGAAGTGCAAGGGGATAGAGTCATCTTAGGCAATGACAGGCATGAGAAAGCGTAATCAAATATACCGTGCCTTGCTCACGCTTGCAGAAAGGTGACCACGACCTACTGGGCGCTGAAGCAGGAAATTACATCCCTGGTTCACGAACTGAAGGGAGAGAGATCCAAACACTCCAGACAAGAGGAGGAGATGGTGGAGATGCTAAAGACCCTCAGGTACCTGGAATAGGCCTTGAAAATCTCCACTTCACAAGCTGCTGTTCCAAACCTGCCAGGATGCCAGGAGCCACACCCTGATGGTCCCCTCCTCAGAGGTGGACCTGGGTCCTAAAGCGGCACTGTTCCCTCCTCTCCACTTGGGCCTCTCCAGCTGCCTGCTGTGCTGCCTGCCTCCACCTCCACCTGAGGATCCCTGAGACTAGTGGATGCATCCCTAGGCTGAACTCCTCCTCCTCTACTGTGAATATTTCTCTCTTCTCCATGTCCAGCACGGCTAGAGAGTGGTCAGGTTCCTGAGTAGGGGCGGCTCAAGATTGAGAAAATGAAAGAAAGAGACAGACACAGAGATGGAAAGAAAAAGCTGGGGCTGGGTGGAAACACTGTCCTCTGATGGAGAAACAGGAACAAGGACCCAGAGCCAATACAGCGTGTTTATTTTATACAGCAAAAAACAGGAAGTTTCACTAAAAGTCAAGACATAGGAGATTATGTGCATTCTTGGGTAGGCTGGAGTCGTATTCATTCCTGGTGCTTGGCTGGATTTAAATAACAAAACCTACTCCCTGGCACCTGGGCTGAAGGTCAAGCTGACAACACTCCTGCCTTTTGGCAAAGTGTGTCTCCAGGACGTGGCTTTGCCAATACCACTGGATTCAGCTGACAATAACTAAAGAAATGCCCATGTGCCTTCTCAGGTGCTCTCTACACTCCACTAGGCTGGACTCCTCCTCCTCCACATGCTGTACACAGGGGTCAGCTCCTGCTGGACGATTCCTCCACATGTAAAGAACACAAGACTTGCTGCACTCACCAAGAAATGTGGGCTTCTCTATAGTCACAGAATGTTCGATTCTCTCTTAGCAGCTGTGAAAGAAATGCTGTCCATAAGAGTTGTATCTTTGACTCAGATTGTTTTCATCAGCCTACATTTCTCAGACTTTGGTCATCATTATATATGGTAATCTAAGTCAACAGTAATATTTTATTATCTTCTTAAATGTTCTATTTTAATTTAAAAATATATGCAGCTTTGCAATAAAGGCATTTGTCAAAAAAAAAGCCACTGAAATCTGGAGGTTTGTACAACATGTAGTATTAATTATCATATTTACAAAATGGCCAATATAGTATAGTTTTTTTCCAAACAAGTTATATAAGTTAATTTTTAGGAAAAGACTACTTACCATAAAAATGAAAGTTTATTTTGATTAAACTGGAGTTTGTTTGTTTATAAATATTAATCAATTATAAAACATGCATTAAACTCTATGTAAAATAAAATTTCAGTGTACATAAATTTTATGTACTGTATGGTATTTTCCTTAGATTTGGGATGACTTGTCTCTCTGGATCCCAGATCATTTGATGCTTTTTTTAAAGGTTTTTTTTTATTGTTGGTAATATCACATATGTCCCTTATTTTTACCCCACTTCCCCCCTTAACCCAGACCCTACCCCACCCCAGGCCTTTACCACACTATTGTCTGTGTCCTTGGACTATGCATATCTCTCTATATAAAAAGCTGTTATGCTAAGTGTCTGACCATCCAACTGGTCGCTATGACATGTACTGACCACCATGGGGCAGACGCTCAATGCAGGAGCTGCCATGATGCACATTGGCCATTTAAAAATAAATGGCACTGCAGATCTGGCACCCACAAAGCAACACTCAAAATATGCACATATTCTTTCTGATTGGTGTTTTGGGATTCTTAGAATATATTCCCAGAAGTGGGACAAATGGCAGTTCCACTTTTAATTTTTAGAGGAGACTTCGTACTGTTTTTCATTGTGGCTGCACTAGTCTGCATTCCCACCACGAGTACACTGGTTTCCCTTTTCTCTGCATCGTTGCCAGCACTTGTTGTTTATTGATTTGTTGATGGTAGCCATTCTGGCAGGTGTGAGGTGGTTCCTCATTACAGTTTTAATTTGCATCTCTCTGATGATTAGTGATGTTGAGCATTTTTTCCATATGTCGCTTGGCCACCTGTATATACTCTTTGGAGAAGTGTCTATTCAGATGCTTTGCCCATTTTTTAATTGTATTGTTTCCCTTTTGTTGAGTTGTATGAGTTCTTTATATATTTTGGAAATTAACCTCTTACCAGATATATTATTGGCGAATTTGTTCTTTGATACTTGGGTTCTCTTTTCATTTAGGTCAGCGGTTCTCAACCTGTGGGTCTTGACCCCTTTGGCGGTCGAATGACCCTTTCACAGCGGTCGCCTAAGACCATCCTGCATATCAGATATTTACATTATGATTCATAACAGTAGCAACATTACAGTTATGAAGTAGCAATGAAAATAATTTTATGGTTGGGTCACAACATGAGGAACTGTATTTAAAGGGCCAGAAGGTTGAGAACCACGGATTTAGGTGATGGCTTCTTTTGCAGTGCAGAAACTTTATAGTTTGATGTCCCATTTTTTTTATTTTTTCTTTTGTTTCTCTTGCCCTAAAACAGTGATGGTGAACCTATGACATGCGTGTCAAAGGTGACAAGCGAACTCATTTTTTTGGTTGATTTTTCTCTGTTAAATGGCATTTAAATATATAAAATAAATATCAAAAATATACATCTTTGTTTTACTATGGTTGCAAATATCAAAAAATTCCTATATGTGACACGGCACCAGAGTTAAGTTAGGGTTTTTCAAAATGCTGACACACCGAGCTCAAAAGGTTCGCCATCTCTGCCCTAGAAGATGTAAGAAAATTCTGCTACATGAGATGTCTGAGATTTTACTGGCTATGGTTTTTCTGGTATTCTTATGGTTTCTTGAATTACATTTAAGTCTTTTACCCATTTTGAGTTTATTCTTGTGTATGATGTAAGTTGGTCTAGTTTCATATTTTTTTCATGTATCTGTTCAATTTTCCCAACACCATTTATTGAAAATACTGCCTTTACTCCATTGTATGTTCTTGCCTCCTTTCAAAAATTAATTCACCAGCCCTAGCTGGTGTGCTCAGTGGTTCAGCATTGGCCCCAGCACTGAAGGGTCTCGGGTTTGATTCCCTGTCAAGGGCACATACCTTGGTTGTGGGTTTGCTCCCTACCCCCGCTTGAGCTCGTGTGGTAGGCAACCAGTGGATGTGTCACTTTCACATCAATGTTTATCTGTCTCTGTCTCTCTCTCTCTGCCTCCCCTGCCTCCCTTCCACGGTCTCTGAAAAGCAATGGAAAAAGATATCCTCAGATGAGGATTAAAAAAATAAACAGCTTAATTGACCATAATGGTGCATGTTTATTTCTGGGCGCTCTGTTCTGTTCTATTGGTCTATTTGTTCTTGTGTCAGTACCAGATTGTTTTGATTGCAGTGGCTTTGTAGTATAATTTGATATCCAGTATTGTGATCCCTCCAACTTTGCTATTCTTTCTCAAGATTGCTGTTTCAGGTAGGTATGCTATGACTCCCAGTCTTGGATGGTGGCCTTATGTAGTAGGTGTCCTGTGGGACCCAGTGGTGCAGTCTCCTTGATCTTCTGAGCTGGTGCTCTAGGAATGACTATGGTATGGGTTATGTGAGCTCTTCTGTTGAATTTGGGTCGTGACTGCTATTGTCCCATTTGTAGGTGGGCTCAGCCCTCAGTTTTATTGACACTGAGTCTCAACCCTGACCAAGCATGCCAACTCTTATAAAGGTGCTGACAGAACAAAACAAGGCAAAACCAGACCAAACCCAAAATAACATATTTTCATATTTTTTAAAAACAACCACAACTATAAAAACAACCATATCAAAAAGACTCAAAAAAACAAACAAAAAACACCCCTGCATGAAAGAATACTAGAAGACACAAGACCAAAAGAATTAAAAGAGAAAAAAAAAAGAGAGAATATGAAAGCAAAGAAGGAAGAGACCAGAAATAGGATAACTATGAAAAATAAAAGGTAAAAAAAGAAATAAAATAATAATAACCTAAAAAGTAATAATAATGAGTAAAATAAAATATAGAATAGGAAAAGAAAACTAGGGAAAGAAAAGAGAAAGAAAATTAAAAATTTTACAAAAGTAAAGAGAAAGAGACAAAATAGACTCAACTGAAATATAGCAATGAGAGAATATGAAAAAAAGAGAGAAAAAAGAGAAAGAAAAACCAAAGCCCACCAAAACAAAAAAACTTTTACATTTGCTATTTGTGAAGCTTGCTGGATTTTACTCCAATGTTATTGGATCTGGCCACTTGGTGTGAGGCCTCAGGCCTCCCTGGCAGTTCTCTGGAGAATTGCTGTCCCTGCCTGGCCCTGGGCAACCTGACTGAAGACCTGCAGGGCAGATCCCCAAGTAATCGGTGGGCAGGGCCTCCCTAGCCCAGGGGCTGAGTCAGCTCCAGGACTGCTCTCCCTTCCTCCAGGGAACTGGACTCTGTGGGGAGTGGTCCTGGTTAGTATGATTTAAACAGACTGCTGCCTTGGGGCGCCATGCTCTTAGCTTATAGAAGGGATAGGCAGGCACTTCCTCTCCTCCTAATGCCTCAGCTCTGCCTGGGTCACTAGCACCCCCTTGTGGCCACCTCAAACAGGAGGGGATAAAAAACAAACAAAAACACCCCAGCCCCGCTTGGCTCTCTAATCTTTCAGCACAGCTGGCTCTCGCTAGGAAGGGCATCTGCCCAGGCTCCCACCAGGCCAGATGTCCATTCCCCAGGGGCAGATTTCCAGCTCAGAGTCATTCCACAAGTGGGGGAGGGGGCGCCTCCTCTTTGTGGGAGGTGGGGAGGGTGGCGCCTCTTTCCTAGGGCACACTGTCTGGCCCCCAACCTGCTCTCTGCTGAAAGTTCTTTCAGAGAATAATCTGACCCTCAGATTCACTGCTGGGTGATCTGTTCAGACCCCTCTGTGGGTCTGGAGTTCTGCTGCATGGCCCTTCCGCAGACACCCTCTGGGCGAGCTTCCAGGCTGATGTTGAAATTAAGCATTCTGCCTGGGATAGTGTGGTCTGAGCATTTATTATACACAAGGCAGTCTATATTATCTTATCTAGTACTCAAAACAACGCTGTAGGATAAATTTATAACTATCTCCATGTTACCAATGAGGAAACTAAAGCACAAATTGAGGTGGACCATATGAATTCATATTAAATCAAAAGCAAAACAAAAACTAAAAAACAGGGAAGTTCAAGGGAAAGATCCAGTTGTGTGCTAGAGCCAGCTTACACCAGCCCACAGGAGCTGACTGTGAGCTCACTGTGAAATTCCAAACCCTGGGTTTCCTGACTTCACTTTGGGAACTTGGACTTAGCTATGAGGGGGTTGGGGGTGGGGAGGCATTTACATTATCGGCAAGTACTACAAGTCAAGGCTTTTTCAACTTCCCCACCCCCAGGAGGCTGGTTGTTAAATAAACACTTAACAGCAAAGAGGTGGGAAAAGCTCATGTATGTTCAAATGATAAGATAGGTAAGACCAAAGGAAAATCAAAGATTTAAAGATTTGGAAACAGTTTAAGTGCCCATCAGCAAATGAGTGGATTAAAAAACTGTGGTACATCTACATAATGGAATACTACACTGCGGTGAAAAAGAAGGAATTCTTACCATTTGCAACAGCATGGATGGAACAGGAGAGCATTTTGCTAAGCAAAATAAGCCAGTCAGAGAAAGATAAATATAACATGATCTCACTCACTTATGGAATATAAGGAACAACATAAACTGATGAACAAAAACAGATCCAGAGACAGAGAATCATTGATCAAACTGTCAAACCTCAGAGGGAAGGTAGGGGAGGGTGGGGGGTAAGGGGGAGAGATCAACCAAAGGACTTGTATGCACACATATAAGCCTAACCAATGGACACAGACAACAGGGTGGTGAGGGCATGAGTGTGGGGGGTTGGGGGGGTAACAGGGGGATGAGAACACATATGTAATACCTTAATCAATAAAGAAATTTAAAAAAAGAAACAAATAGGAGTGGAAACCTGAAAAAATAAATAAAGAGATTTACTCTTATCAAAGTCAGAGAGCCACAGGTCCAGAGCCCCAATTTGAACTCTGAGCCAGAGCTGAGTACTAATCATTATTCTCTGCAGGATCAGACTTGGGACAGTGCTTTTATTTGCACTGTCTTTCTGCATTTTGGTTAATGGTCTAGCCCCACATTAGTGGAGTCTCTCCAACATGACTTTGGCTTAGAAATATTTTTCTCACTTCAGGTTTCCAAACTTTGACTATTAAATATAGAAAGGGAAATACAGATATACTCTGTTCAAGTGGAAGTACCAAAAAAAAAAAAAGCCTCTGTAAAGAATGTTCAGAGATGAGAAGGCTGATGAAAAAGGAATCCTTGTTCCTCACCTTCTCTACATCTCCCAGTCCCTCGGTGTCCAGCAGAACCAGGGTGTGATTTGGTTCCTCTGGATGAGGCACACACCACATCCAGATTCCCTTGGTGTGAGACTGCACCGTGGATCCAACAGAGAAGCCTGCAGGGGGAGTAGAGAGGTTGTAATAGATGAGGGATCTGGAAATTAGAGATGTTCTTGACAAATGAGCTAGGGCTTAAGGAGAGCAAGACGTGGAGATGGAGCAAAGAATAACCATTATTGATCTGAACTGCAATAGAGAGATGGGAAAATAAGAGTATCAGGCACCACAGGTTGAAAACTTGATGATTTTTTTAAACAAGAATGTTATGCTACTAAAATTTTAATAGTTTATAATTTGATATATATAGATATGCTGTTTTATTGATGTCTTCCTCTTTATGATTAGAAAACATTTTGCTTTTTCCAAGAAGCTATTAAGTAAAATAAAAAGAAGTGATATTTCAGAAACAGACCTCTGTCCTTTACCTCCAAGAAGATAATTAGCCAGCTATGGCCCAGACATTACCTTTTCAATATTCCTGCCCATCTCTAACTTTCTCTCCTCATACTCTGTACTCATGCTGGGAGTGTGGGTGAAAAGGACGACTCGGCAGAGCTTAGCTGTTGTCACTCACCCTCATTCTGCCCAGCCAGTTTGTTCATCAGGTAGGATTTGCCAGTGCGGTAGAGGCCCACAATAGCCACCACAACAAGGGGCTGGGTGATGGCAGAGAGGATCTCCAAAGCTTCCTGATTAACTA
The DNA here is from genome assembly GCF_014108235.1 of Myotis myotis. Lineage (NCBI taxonomy): Eukaryota > Metazoa > Chordata > Mammalia > Chiroptera > Vespertilionidae > Myotis > Myotis myotis. The sequence continues at coordinate 67,250,065 of NW_023416324.1, forward strand.
CCAGTTTCCCTTCGATGTTCTCAATGAGGCAGACTGGGCCTGGCATATGGATCTCTGAGGCCATATCCAGGCTGTGACCTTGTCTGCAAGGAAATAGATGGGATGGATTAGAACTTCCAGTCTCTAAGCAGAGAAAGTCACTTTGCTTCCTGAACCTGGGGACATTCTACTCCCCAGCATGGCCTAAGTTTCTAAAGAAATTATTATTATTACCAGAGGCCTGATACATGAAAATTTGTGCAAGAATGGGCCTTCCTTCCCTTGCTGCTGGCAATGCCTTCGCTCTGGCCCGGAGCCAACTTTCTGCCTTCCCATGCTGCCCAGAGGCCCAGAGCAGCTGGGTGGTGCGGAATGCCTGTGTCCCGCCCCACCCTGCCCCTGGCCACTTGGTGCCTATGAATGCAAATTAACCTGCCATCTTTGTTGGGTTAATTTGCATACTCACTCCAGATTGGCTGGTGGGTGTCGTGAAGGTACAGTGAAGGTATAAGATAATTTCATTGCACCTTTCTCTTTTATTAGTGAAGATTATTATTATTACTAGAGGCCTGGTGCACAAAAATTTGTGCACTCAGGGGGGCCCCTCAGCCCAGCCCTTGCCCTCTTGCAGTCTGGGACCCCTCAGGAGATGTCCAACTGCTGGCTTAGGCCCACTCCCTGGGGGAGCAGGTATTAGCTGGCAGTCAGACATCCATCTGGCAGCCCAGGAGGCCTCGGTAGATGTCTACTTGCCAGTGGGGAGCAGGCCTAAGCTGCAGTTGGACACCCTTAGTCCTGCTGAGGAGGCAGGAGAGGCTCCCACCACCACCACCTGGCAGCTGTCAGCCTGGCTTGTGGCTGAGCAGATTTCCCTCTGTGGGAGCGCACTGACCACCAGGGGGAAGTTCCTGCATTGAGTGTCTGCTCCCTGGTGGTCAGTGTGTGTCATAGTGACCAGTCATTCCCAGTCATTCTGCTGTTAGGGTCAATTTGCATATTACCCTTTTATTATATAGGATTATTATTATTATTTTTAATGACAGCAAAGCAGGTCATAGGGAAATAAGTCCTAAGTCCACCAGAGATCTACTATAGGGTACTCCACTGCTTCTTAAGTATTTATGGGCTCATGGAAAACCATTCCCTGAATCTCATCTATTGCTAGTTTTAATCTGACTCTCCTCGGCTTGTTTTTGGCTTGCTTATGTTTCTTAGTTTTTACCTCCCTGAATCCCCATATGGAATTTTTATGAGCACACTTTATTATATTACATTTCTTGCTTTTACCCCATCCAAACTTGCTTTTCTGTAATGTAGGGGTATGTCCAGAGAAAGTGTATTATAAATCCTGGCAGGTCATTACATAGCATTATTGAACAAATCATGGTTGTTTAAAATATTTTTTATGTAGCTATTAGTGTGCCTTTTTCAATCAAAACATTTAAGGCATGATCAATTTATGAATGAAAAAATGAGTGAAAATACTTTTTAAAAAATATATTTCTATTTATTTCAGAGAGGAAGGGAGAGGGAAAAAGAGAGCAAAACATCAATGATGAGAGAAAATCATTGATTGGCTTCCTCCTGCACACCCTCTGGGTACTGAGCCCGAAACTCAGGCATGTACCCTGACCGGGAATCAAACCATGCCCTCCTGGTTCATAGGTCAATGCTCAACTGAAAAAAACCTTTCTTTTAAATATATTTTTATTGATTTCAGAGAGGAAGGGAGAGGGAGAGAGAGATAGAAACATCAATGATGAGAGAGAATCATTGATTGGCTGCCTACTACTTGCCCATTACTGGGGATCGAGCCTGCAACCTGGGCATGTGCCCTTGACTAGAATCAAACCTGGGACCTATCCATCGAGCCCAACCAGCTAGGGCTGACAAGACTTTTAAAAATAATACTTAATCATTTATTTGGGGGCTTCAATTCCTACAACCTGATAAAACATGTTTAAGCTAGCTGAGATTTAAGCAAATGCTTTCTCTTCTGCTTTGCCTTATCATAAAGAACAATTTTATTTCATTTTATAAGTGACTAGTGGTCCAGTGCACAAAATTTGTGCGCATTAAAAGGGAATTAATTAGAGAGGGTAGGAACGCAAGGCTCATGTTCCCGGGCCTGCACAGAGAGGCAGAGATGCGAGACTCACATCCCTGGGCTCATTACCAGGGTCGGGGAGACGAGCCTCACATCCCAGGGCTGGGGATGGGGTTGGGGATGTGAGCCTTATGTGCTCGGGCCAGTGCAGGGGCAGGGATGCGAGCCTCACATCCCGGGGCCCATTGCTGGGGTCAGAGATACTAGTCTCATGTCTCCGGGTTGGCACAGGGGTGGGGACACAGCCTGCTTATCAGTTGTTACGTGTCGGCGTCCTGACCAATTTGCATATTATCCTATTATAAGTATAGACTAGAGGCCCTGTGCACAAAAATTTGTGCACTCGGGGGGGTCCCTCAGCCCAGCCTGTGCCCTCTCGCAGTCTGGGACCCCTTGGGGGATGACCACCTTCTGGCTTAGGCCCACTCCCCAGGGGATTGGGCCTAAGCTGGCAGTCAGACATCCCTCTGGCAGCCTGGGAGCCCTCGGTAGATGTCCACTTGCCAGTGGGGAGCAGGCCTAAGCTGCAGTTGGACACCCTTAGAGCTGCTGAGGAGGTGGGAGTGGCTCCCATCACCACCACTGTACTGGCAGCTGTCAGCCTGGCTTTTGGCTGAGCAGAGCTCACCCTGTGGGAGCACACTGACCACCAGGGGGCAGCTCTTGCATTGAGCGTCTGCTCCCTGGTGGTCAGTGTGTGTCATAGTGACCAGTCATTCCCAGTAATTCTGCTGTTAGGGTCAATTTGCATATCACTCTTTTATTATATAGGATAGAGGCCTGGTGCATGGGTGGGGGCCAATTGGTTTGCCCTGAAGGGTGTCCCGGATCAGGGTAGGGGTCCTGTTGGGGTGCCTGGCCAGCCTGGGTGAGGGGCTGAGGGCTGTTTTCAGGTTGGCCAAGCCCCCCAGCGGGAATCCTCACCCCATAAGGTTGTGGCCAGCCTGGGTGAGGGGCTGATGGCTGTTTGCAGCTGGTCACACCCCCTTCAGGGTAGGGGTCCCATTGGGGTGCCTGGCCAGCCCGGGTGAGGGGCTGATGGCTGTTTGCAGGATGGCCATGGCCCCCAGCCACCCAAGTTCCCAGTGGAGGCTGGCTGGAAACAGGTATCTGGGATTTATTTATCTTCTATAATTGAAACTTTGTTGCCTTGAGTGGAGGCCACAGCCAGCCAGGGCAGGCAGGAAGCGTGGCTTCCTCCATCGCCGGGGTAACCAAGCCTCCTGCTTGCTCCAACTCTGTGGCTGCCGGCCACCATCTTGGTTGGGTTAATTTGCATATAGTTGCTCTGATTGGCTGGTGGGCGTGGCTTGGGTATAGAGGAGGTGTGGTCAATTTGCATGTTTCTCTTTTATTAAATTAGATTATTTACTACAGAAGCTAAAAACCCACCGTCTGCTTGACTTTTTCTTTCACTGAAATCTTATAATGAGCACAACTGGATTTCCTTATTAGTTGACTATGAAAACTGCTTTTGAAAAATTATAAATATACCTTCTCCCCACGTCCTTATAGCTAGTGCCCTGGAGATCATCCAGCTATGGATAGATAAAAACAGAACTGCTTGGGAGCAGATAATTGCAAATGGCATAGCACCAGGGAATCAGAAAATGCCTAGTGCAAGCCAGGTCCAGAAAGAGCGGGTTCCATGTGATTTTACAGATTCAAATGCCAAGTTTCATTTATTTCTAGTCCACTTCCCATGCAATATTAGCAACTTATCTTGTGGAGTTCTGTTTGTCTGATTTGTATAAAGCAGGGGTTATAATATTTTTAGATTAGAAAAATGGGACTGGCAGTGATGATCTACAACAATTAGGAAAGCAGAAGGGACACAATCTAAATCTATTTGCGGATAATGGGGGCTGACAAGATACTGCATTTCGGGATGTGGTCACTAATGGGAGAGAGAACTACTTTGTCTGACTTCTCAGACCTCCAATGAGTAACATTCGATCTGTATATCTATATATTAATAAAGGTGTTTTACAAATTGTTCCCCGCTGTTATCTGGTTAACATTTTTAACACTTTTAGGAAAGCCCAGTCTCCCAAATCTTTACAAATTAAAGGTGTTCAAGTCCTATACTTACCTATTGCTCTGCCTTTTATAGCTTAGCCTGTGATGTGTGCTCTGAGATGCATTCTCCATAAGACTGTTAGAGGCTCATTACCTTTCATACATGAAAACTATGTAAAAATGCATTTCACACAGGCATGCACACACACACATACACATACTTATTTTGGCTTTAAAGCCAGGCACAACTGATTTCCAATCCCAGCCCTGCAACTGGCGATCTGAATGATATCTCATTTCACTCAACATTCTAAGTCTCTTTTCAAAATAATGGAAGTAAATAAGTTAATTAATGTCTATTTATATCAGGAGTACTGAAGCATAGAAACTGCCGTCCTGTATGAAACTACTGTTTGAAACTCTCTGCTTTTGTTAGATAGTCCCTAGTCTGCCAGGAGCCAGTCCATCCTTGCTGTTTCAAGGGACCCGGCATATATAGCATACTGTTCTTAATATGTTTGCTCACCTTCTTGGCACTATGTGTTTTAACCAAGGTCTCCTCTCTGAGAAAGGTTGTTTCCCCAGGTAGGGATTTTCCCCTGAAGTTAGGGAGGGAATAAAACCTCTTAACTAAGTGCCAGGCGGGTAATTAATCACTTTAACTATGAACAATCATGCTTAAGCTACATAATCTTTACTCCCTGGAATGGAGATAAGAAACGCCCTAACCTTTGGAATAGAGATTGATAGGATTGAATCAACTGGTATAAATACAGATGTAACAAGACAGCAACACACAGAACTTAGAACACAGAACTAAGAAGACAGAACTTAGAAGACAGAACCTACACAGAACCTAGAGACAGAAGAACTTTGCTGGAAGAACATGGCAAAAGATCCTGGACAGAAACTGGCAACAGAACCTAGAGACAGAACCTAGCGAGAGAACATGGCAAAAGATCCTGGACTGAACCTGACTATAGAACATGGCAAGAGAACCTGACTAGAACCTGGTGACTGAACCTGGCTGGAGAACCTGGACAGAACCTGGCTGGAGATCCTAAGCAGAACTTCGCTGGAGATCCAGACCAGAACTTGGCTGGAGATCCTGGCTAGAGATCCTGGCTAGGCTGCTGATCAACTGAACGCTGTCTCCGTGTCATTCCTTCTTCGCCAACTCCGTCCACACCTTTGGGTACCCCTGGACCTGCTGGGGTGGGACCCCAGCACTAGTCCTGCAAACTCTGTCATTATAAACTGTCACTTTAAGACAGTCTGTTATTCTATAAAATGACTTTGTTTTTAGTTCAAATAATAAAAAAGGTAAACTCAACTGTCTGACCTTGCAAGCTAGCCATCCAATGTAATAGATAATTCCCATATTCTTATGCCAAGTGCAAACTCATAATGTATTCAATGTTACAACTGTCTGTAACAATAACTAACACAGAGCCCTTTGTAACATCTGCAAACAAAGAGGCTCGAAGAGTATAAATACGGGAGACTTCCTGTATGTGGTGTTCAGAATTTGACAGAGGTAATCTGCTCTGAACCTGGGCACAATAAAGATGACTCCTAATTGGCTCATTAAGCATCTTGTCCAGCTCACTGATTTGCGATACAACAGTACTGCTAGCGAGAGGGAGAGAGAGAGAGAGAGAGAGAGAGAGAGAGAGAGAGAGAGAGAGAGAGAGAGAGATACAGAGAGATACAGAGAGAGAGAGATACAGAGAGATACAGAGAGAGAGAGAGATACAGAGCCAGATCTGTAGGAACATAAAAAGAAATCGGTAAAGAAGGAAAATGCCAAGAAATCTTTTTTGAAGGCTCAGAAGTGCTAGTAATGGGGTTTCTAGAAGAAAATATCGCTATTTTCAGCCATAAAATTCTAGGTTTTTTTTTGTTGTTGTTGTTGTTGTTAAATTGTTGCTTGCTTTCGCTTTGATTTGTGTTGTTCCTTGGTTTGAATTTGGAGGAAGAGAAAAAGGAATTTGTCTCTTATCAAGGGGACAAATGGGGAACTGAACAAGAAGGAGATGCATGGAGCTTGTGATAAGAAATTCGAAGGAGGAGAGAGTTCTGAGGAATAAACAAAATTACCAGGCTGTAATGAGGGTCGAGTTGGGTAAATGTTGAATCAAGTGATAGTAATAACAGAGGCATTAGACTAGTAGAAACAATCCAACATAAAGGGCCTTAAGGAAAGAGTAGATACAAAAAATCAAAACTAATTGATTCATGCTATTTCTAAAGGAAGAAATCTACCTTCAAACAATGTACAAGACTATGACTAAAAATATATAGTTGTTTTCATGAAAGCTCTTTATTATTCATTTTAGGTTTTAACTTTTTTGGCCTTAACTATGTAAGCAAGCTATTTACATTGCATATCGTTCATTGCTCTCTCACAAAAATAATAGTTATAGCTGTTGAAATTTTCAGGATGACGTTTTAACTGACTTAATCAGGGTTTATCAAAGATTAAGATAGCTGAAGTGGCAATTATGATCCCCATAGGTCACTGGTCAGCAAACTGCAGCTCGAGAGCCACACTCAAGGGGCCAAAGAGCTGAATGTGGCTCGTGAGCCACAGTTTGCCGACCACTGCCATAGGTTAAATTGGCAAAGGAAGAAAAACAGTGTTGAGACATTTCAAATTCCGGTTAGTCTCTACACATGTTTCTGTGTAGCTCAGCAGGAAGCAAATGTAGCTGGCACTTAATGAATGCTGCTTCCTGTCTGACGGCACCTCAGTTTCATTTTTAATTAAGTCTGATATCCCACACCAGGTTCAGCTGCAGCTTATCCTGGATAAAATGTTTTTAAAACCTCCTGATGCTTGTACATCTTTTACCACCCTGGCCCCAATCTTACCTTAAGTATAACATCAACGGCAGATATCTTTTAGAGCTGGTAACAAAGCTGATCCTGGAGATTGTTGTGAGTCCTAACTCTGTCTCTCAGTTTGGCTGTGCTGGTTTCTGGTAAACTTCTTCCTGAACAAATCCTGGGGATTTTAGTTTTCTTTATAGTCCCTTTCCCCTCACACACAGAGAGAGTAGAGGATTAGAAGTTGGTTTTCCAACTTTACTAAAGGAAACTGAAAGACCAGGAGGCAAGCTCACTGACTAGGCAGTTCATGTCCTGAGTGTTGCCTACTGGATGTATTTGACCTGATTGCTCAGAAATTGCATAATGTTAATGAAAAAGAGTTTCAATTTTCTTTTCTATTTCAAACTGTCCTCAGGGCTGTGAGAATCCATAATTTCACAGTTAATAACTCTAAGTATGACTGAACTATGTGAACATACATTTTTTTCCTTTTTAAGAAAGCAACCATACTTGTATTTTACATTAAAGATTTTGATAGAATTTTCTCTGATAAAATTGAGTTTGACATATATAGAATACATTGCTGTATAGTGTTGATGAAAAATTAACTTACTAAATAGATAAGCCAAATGCTGAACAATTTTAAAGGATTGAAAGAAAAGATAATCTCTTCAGTAAGTGGTATTGAGAAAACTGAACAGATACATGCAAAAAAATAGACAAGATTTTTATACCATATACAAAAATAAATTCAAAATGCATTCAAGACTTATATGTAGCAACTGAAACCATAAAACTTCTAGGAAAAAATTATGAGCAATAAACTCTTTGATATCAGTCCTAGCCATATATTTTTTGAATATATTTCCTCAAGCAAAAGCAACAATAGAAAAAATAATCAAATGAAACTACATCAACCTAAAAAGCTTTTGCGCTGTAAAGGAAATGAACAACAAAATGAAATGCAACCTACTGAATAGAAGATATTTGCAAATAATATATCCAATAAAAATTTAATATTAAAAACATATAAAGAACTCATACAGCTCATACAAATCAACATCAAACACACACACACACACCTTATTAAAAAATGGGCTGAGGATCTAAATAGACATTTCTCCAAAGAAGTCATAGAGACAGCCAATAGACACATGAAATATGCTCAATATCACTAATCATTAGGGGAATGCAAATCAAAATGACATTGAGATGTCACTTCATACCTGTCAGAATGGCTGTTATAAAAAAGATAATCCTATATAATAAAGAAGTAATATGCAAATTAATCCTCACGCCCTCACAAGATGGCTGCCTGTGACCAGGTTGGCAGGGGGGTTAGTGAGGGATGACCAATGACTGAACAAGCAGGCTACATGGGGTGACCAGGCTAGCAGGGACCGGGCAGTTGGGGGTAACCAGGCCAGCAGGGGGACAGTTGGGGGCAACCAGGCTGGTGGGGGGGCACAGTTAGGAGCGACCAGGTTGGCAGAGGGGAGCAGTTGGGGGTGACCAGGCTGGCAGAGGGGGGAAGTTGGTGGTGGCAGTCCAGCAGTGGGGGGCAGTTAGGGGCGACCAGGCAGGCAAGCAGGTGAGAGATTAGGAGCCAGCAGTCCCGGATTCTGAGAGGGATGTCCTACTGCCAAAGGGTCCCGGATTGGAGAGGGTGCAGGCCTAAACCAGCAGTTGGACATCCCCCAAGGGGTACTAGATTGGAGACGGTGCAGGCTAGGCTGAGGGGACCCCCGTGCATGAATTTTGTCCACCGGGCCTCTAGTAAATAATAAGTGTTGGAAAGATGTGGAGAAAAGGAAATCTTCATGTACTGTTAGTAGGAATGTAAACTGGTGCAGCCACTGTGAAAAACAGTGTGGCTGCAAAAAATAAAAAATAGAGCTACCATACAGCCCAGCAATTTCACTTATGGATATTTATCCAAAAAACCAAGACACTGATTTTAAAAGCGATATATACAGCCCTGTGTTTATTACAGCATTATATAAAATAACCATACTATGGAAACAACCTACATCTCCATCAATAGATGAATGAATAAAGAAGATGTGGTACATATATAAAATGGAATATTGCTCAATTAAAAAAAGAAGATAAAATCTTGACATTTGTGGCATGAATGGACCTAGAGGTGAAATAACTTGGATAAAGGGAGATAAATATCATATGATTTCACTTATATGTGGAATATAAAAAACCACACAGATAAACAAACAAAATAATAGAGAAACCAACTCATAGAGAGAATCAAGGGGAAGAGGTTTGGGAGATGCATAACAAGATGAAAGGGAATCAGAGCTACAAAGTCCAATTATAAATAAGTCACAGGGATGTAAAGTACAGCGTAGGGAATCCTATCTAATAAAAGAGAAACATGGTAATTAGCATATGACTGCTACCCTTCCCATTGGCTAATCAGTGAGATATGCAAATTAACTGGCAGCCAAGATGGTGGCGGGCAGCCAGGCAGCTTGAAACTAACATGAGGCTTGCTTGCTTCAGTGACGGAGGGCTCCAACGTTCCCCGCCTGCTTTGCCGGCCTCTGAGCCTGCAGTTTAAGAAACATTGTAACAAATATAGAAGCTAAACAAAACCCCAGAAACCTGCTTTCAGTAAGCCGGGATCTCAGAGCTGGAGTTATACATTGTTTCAATTATAGAACTGAAACAAACCAGATACCTGCTTTCAGGAGCGGAGGCCTCAGAGCTGGAGCCTCAGAGCTAAAGCTAGCCCAGAATAAAAAAAAAAAAAAGAAAAAAAGGAGTGGTTGGGAGCTTCCGTCACCCGCCAGCCTGAAAACAGCCCTCAGCCCGTCACCCAGACTGGCCAGGCACCCCAGTGGGGACCCCCACCCTGAAGGGTGTGTGACCAGCTGCAAACAGCCATCATCCCCTCATCCAGGCTGGCCAGGCACCCCAGTGGGGACCCCCACCCTGATCCAGGACACCCTTCAGGGCAAACGAGCCGGCCCCCACACGTGCACCAGGCCTCTATCCTATATAGTAAAAGGGTAATATGCCTCCCAGCACCGGAATCAGCAGAGCAGTGAGGCCTCCCGGCACTGGGATCAGTGTGACAGGGGGCAGCGCCCAAACCCCCTGATGGCCCTGCAGCTCTGTGTGTGACAGGGGGTGGGGCCACAACCTCCCTATCCGCCCTGCTCTGTTCGTGAAAGGGGAAGGCGCCCCAACCCCCTGATCAACCCTGCTCTGTGCCTGATAGGGGGGAGCTCCCCAACCCCCTGATCGACCCTGCGGCTCTGTGTGTGACAGGGTGAGGTGCCCCAACCCCCTGATCGACCCTGCCCTGAGTGTGACAGGGTGCGGCACCCCAACCCCCTGATCTGCCCTGTTCTGTGTGTGACAGGGGGCGGTGCCCCAACTCCCCTATCGGCCCTGCTCTGTGCATGATGGGGGAGCTCCCCAATCCTCTGATGGGCCCTGCTCTTTGCGTGACAGGGGGGAGCTCCCCAACCCCCTGATCGACCCTGCTCTGTGCGTGACAGGGTACAGAGCCCCAACCCCTCTGATGGGCCCTGCTCTGTGTGTGACAGGGGGTGGCGCCACAACCTCCCCATCGACCCTGCCTTGAGTGTGACAGGGGGCGGTGCCCCAACCACCCAATCAGCCCTACCCTGAGCATGACTGAGGGTGGAATCACAACCTCCCGATCGGCCCAGCTCTGTGCATGACAGAGGGTGGCACCCCAACTCCCCAATCATCCCTGCTCTGAGCCCGACCAGGGGCTGCACCTAGGGATTGGGCCTGCCTTCTGCCACCTGGGAGCAGGCCTAAGCCAGCAGGGTGTTATCTCCCGAGGGGTCTCAGACTGCGAGAGGGCACAGGCCGGGCTGAGGGACCCCTCCTTCCCCCCAAGTGCACAAATTTTTGTGCACCAGGCCTCTAGTCTAAGCTAATAAAAGGGTAATATGCTAATTAGACTGGACATTTTCCAAACATCTTCCAGAAATCCTTCTGGACAAAGCCATAGTGGTGGGAGTCGAGGCAGAGGCGATTAGGTGCAATCAGGCTGGCAGGGGAAGGCAGTTGGGTGTGATCTGGTCGGCAGGGGAGGGAAGTTGGGGGCAATCACGCAGCAGAGGAAGGCACTTAGGGGCATCAGGCTGGCAGGCAGAGGTGGTTAGGGGTGATCAGGCAGGCAGGCAGGCGAGCAGTTAGGGGCCAGCAGTCCCAGATTGCGAGATGGATGTCTGACCGCGGGTTTCCGTATTGGAGGTCCCATATTGGAGAGGGTGCAGGCCAGGCTGAGGGACCACCTCCCACCCCATGCATGAATTTTGTGCACCAGACCTCTAGTATAGTCAATGATATTGTAATAACCTTTGTGACAAATGGTTAGTAGACTTATTGTGGTGACCACTTTGTAATGTATATAAATGTCAAATCACTATGTTGTACACCTGAAACTAATATAATATGTCTACTATAATAAAAATTTAATTAAAAATACAATTTTAAAAAAAGGATCAGTCATTTTAGTGAGATTTTTTTTTTAATCAAAAATGGGTGTTGGATTTGTCAAATGTGTTTTCTGAGTCTATTGAAATGATCATGTGATTTTTGTCTTTCAATTTGTTTATGTAGTGTATCACATTTATTGATTTGCAAATATTTTCTTCCATTTGATAGGTTGTCTTTTCATTTTGTTGATGGTTTCTTTTGCTCTGCTGAAACTTTTTAGTTTGGTGTAGTCCTGTGACTGACTATTTTATGAAGTGATCACTGCTGCACTATGCTAAATCAGTGATGGCAAACCTTTTGAACTCGGTGTGTCAGCATTTTGAAAAACCCTAACTTAAATCTGTGCCATGTCACATATAGAAATTTTTTGATATTTGCAACCATAGTAAAACAAAGATTTATATGTTTGATATTTATTTTATATATTTAAATGCCATTTAACAAAGAAAAATCAACCCAAAAATGAGTTCGTGTGCCACCTCTGACATGCATGTCATAGGTTCGCCATCACTGCACTAGATCCAGGTCAGACCAGAGATTGTGTTACAAAACCCAAGTTTGTGCACCCAACGCTTCAAAACAATGCTCAAAATGTTAGAGTTTGGAGTAAGGAAAGTTTATTGATCAAAGCACACTGACATGATGGGAGACACAGGTGGATATGTCAAGCAAGTAATTGAATTTCCACGCATACTCCCTGGTGGTCAGCGCACGTCATAGTGACTGGTTGTTTGGTTGTTCAGTTGTTCGGCTGTTCTTCCATTTGGTCTATTAGCATATTAGGGCTTTATATAGAGAGATTATAGATTATATTTCCTATGTTGTACTTTACATCCTCATGACTATTTTGTACCTGCCAATATGCACTGCTTAATCCCTTCACTTTTTCCACCTATCCCTTCAATACCTCACCCATCTGAAAGTCATTATTTGGTTCTCTGTACCTATGAGTTTATTTCTGTTTTGTTTGTTCATTTATTTTGTTTTTTAGATTCCACAATTTGTGGGGAAGTACTGGATTTGGTTGGAAAGTCTGTAAGGGGGAATCTCTGAAAGGTTGGGGGCCTCTAGGGGAACCTTGCCGAAGGCGGCAACCCTGCCTTGACTTTTCCAAACAAGTCTGAGCCCCCGGGTGTTTTACTGGAATCTTTATGTTTAGTCCTTAGACGTCCTTGCTTAAAGGACACTGCAGACGCATGTGTCTTCTCAAGGATGCTTACCCTGCTGATAGTATCTAGAAGTTAATTTTAGTTCAAGCTGTGGCTACAATAAAAGCCTAAGGAGGCAGGTGAATGGAACTGTTTGGTTTTCATTAGCCCTCTCGGTCACAGAAACGAGTATCAGAGTAATTATTCATCCATTGCTCAGGATCTGCTGGTCAGCCCTGGCAACATAGAAGTGAATGCAGATGATATTGATTTCTCTGTCTGACTGATTTCACAATGAGCCACAGTGACCAGGGAAAGTATGTTTTAAGGAAATGCATATGAGTGCCAAGTTGACAAGGGGTAAACTTGTAATGGTTAATTTTAGGTGTCAACTTGACTGACTATGGAGTGCCCAGATTAAACATTATTTCTTGGTGTGTCTGAGCAGCTGTTTCCATATGAGATTAGCATTTGGATTGGTGGACTCAGTAAAGTAATTGCCCTTTCCATTGTAGGTGGGCATCATTCAATCCACTGAGAACTTGAAAGAACAAAGAATAGTGGGTGAATTCATATGTCTTTTGTGTGTGTGTGTGTGTGTGTGTGTGTGTGTGTGTGTGTGTGTGTTTTCTACCTCTCACTGTTGAGTTGGAACATCTCATATCCCAATATCAGATTGGGATATACACCATAGGCTTCCCTGATTCTCAGGCCTTGGGACTTGAATTAAGTACACCGCCAGATTTCCTGGGTCTCCATCTTGCAAATGGCAGATCATGGGACTTTTCAGCCTTCATAATTGTATAAATTGAACAATATATATATATATATATATATATATATATATATATATATATATATATATATATATATTTGTTGTAATGTACCCCGTGAATTACACAAGGACACCTCAAGAAGTCCAATTAAAAAGTCACATTTATCGCAAATCCGGGACTATGAGGGGCCATTCCCCAAATCTCATAGTGATAGGATGGCTGTATCACCAGATTTATATAGGCAAAGATCACAAAGGTATTGATTACATCCCAAGGTTTGGAATGAGGAACCTGGTTTGCAAAAAAGCAGTTTACAGAAGCAGAAGCAGTTTCTTGTTATCTAAATTACAGTTTTTGGGTCTCCAGAACACTGATTCAACAGGGACATGTTAACTGGAGCCCTCTGACCTTGGGATAATTGTGCTGTCCTTCCCAGGTAAAGGAAAATGTGCTTTCTAAGACCAGTATGACCACAACAAATGGGATAGTCACATTACAATCAATAGGGTATTTAATCGAATGGGATAATCTATATAATTCAGAAAATCAAAATAACTTTTCTATTGTTAAACAAAGCAAATAAGTACAGAAGCCAAACAGCAGGGTTAAAGTTAAACTATAGTTTCTACCTGAGATGATTGCTACCATACTTCATATTTGTTACTGATTTCAGGGAGAGAAAGGAAGAGAGAGAAACAGAGAAAGAGAAACATCAATCAGCTGCCTCCTGCACATCCCCCACTGATGATCAAACCTTCAACCCAGGCATGTGCCCTGACAGAGAATCCAACCAGCAACCACCTGAGCCACACTAGTCAGGGCACTATATATCTTTATCTAGCTAGCTAGCTATCTCTAGCTAATCTATCATCTCCATTTTATTGGTTCTGTTTCTCTGGAGAAATGCAGCCTATCCACAAAGCACTGGTGAATGTACCAGAGGCCTCTGAAGATGTGTGGAGGGGCATCTTTTCTTTCCTAAGACTTTTTGCCCATCGTACCCTGAATGGAAACACAAGCCTTCCATTCCCCCAAAGATCATGCTCTTTCTCCCTGATGCCTCTATTCTTTCCTCTTTCTTATTCTACTAGTATCTGCTTTCCTCTGTCCACTAACTTGCTTTTTGGAGGAAACATAATTACTTTCACAAAGTAATTTAGAAGTCATTTTTTATTGCTTAGGTTTGTGCTAGATTCACATCCCTCTGTTCCAGTAGTCATGCCAATTAATTTTTTTAAAACATGCACATTTTCCTCTATCAGAGAAAAACAGCCAAATAGAGCTAGTATTGTCAATAGAGCAATGTACAAAGGAGCCAGAGGCCTCCAAGAAGCTGAGATGAATACACACACTACATGTGAAACTGAACTTTTCAAGTGGGTTAAACCAAACTCCCACATCCTGATACAGTTCTTGGTACTGGCCTACATCTCTGAACTCTTTGTGAAAAATAAGTTTTTCACTTAGCAAGAGACATAAGCAGTCAATCATGTACAGCATAGTTTGAATCTGCTTGAGAGCACCAATCATAGCTCTTTCAAAACACCTTGTATTGGAATGCAGACCCCCCACCCCCCTTTGTCTGTCTTCATAAATGCTGTCCCTCTTTCACTCTTGGGTTTTTATCCAAATCTTTGTCACCTAGGTTGCATTTTTAGAAAATAAAATATTTGTTTTCTTTGCAGTTCTTGGTCAAAATTGATTAACATGACTCTAGCAAGAATTTTGGAGTGAGGTATTAAAATAATAAACATTTTGTTTTACATTTGTATAATATATTATCTAGTACCTCTACCACTGCAAGACAGAAGGAGGTTGTATTAAAAATGGGAGACTTGTGCCCTGGCTGAGCTGTTCAGTTGGTTGTATTGTCATCCTGTACACCAAAAGGTTGAGGGTTTGATTCCTGGGTAGGGCACATTCCTAGGTGGCAGGTTCAGTTCCTTTTTGGGTTGAATGCAGGAGGCAACTGATCTATATTTCTCTTTCACATATATGCGTCTCTCTCTCTCTCTCTCTCTCTCTCTCTCTCTCTCTCTCTCTCTCTCTCTTCCTCTCTGCTTTTCTCTCTCTAAAATCAATAAACTTATCACATGTCATCTGGTGAGAATTAAAAAGAAGTGGTGAGAGTCATGACTTGTGCAGACACCCTTGCTTTGGAAACTGTGGGAAAATGTACAAATGTACTATGTGAAGACAGAGGCATGCAGCTTAAATAGTAGTAGAATTACATATTTTGAGGACTCTGGGTCTTCTTTTTTATACAAACCATCACACATATTCATTTTAATCTGGTTTTGAAACAGATTACAATGAATGAAACACAATATTAAGTAAAACGTAAGACATAAACTCTGGGCTGACAAATAAATGTTGTTTGGAAAAACAATATTATCTCAGTTTGACTCAAAATAAATCTAGTAAATAGAGAAAAATACCTCCTAATTATATTGTAGATTCAACATAAATTGCAGGTGTGTTAATACCCAATGGAGAAATTTGTTTTTCAGGCTAAAAAATGTCTAGAATACAGATTTCATGAATTTTAAAACTTGACCTTTTGCTGTAAATATAGAAAGAAAATTATAAACAAAATTATAACTGCTAATGCTATTGGCTTTTCATGAGAAACCAAACATTTAGCTGATTAAAGAACAGAAATAAAAATTCTTGCCCAGCCAAAGTGGCTCAGTGGTTGAGTATTGACCTATGAACCAGGAGGTCACAGTTCAATTCTGTGGTCAGGGCATATGCCTGGGTTGCGGGCTTTCTCCCCAGTGTGGGGAATGTAGGAGACAGCCGATCAATGATTCTTTCTCTTCGTTGATGTTTTATCTCTCTCTCTCCCTCTCCCTTCTTCTCTGAAATTAATAAAAATACATATTTTTAAAAAATTTAGACAATAACCTACTGTCTTTCATTTTGCTCTAAATTTAGCAGAAGTAGCATAAAATAATCATGAATTAGACTTCTACTCAAGAGAATCTTGTGTAAGTTACAAAGAACACTTTACCAAAATATATTCTTAGAGTCTATACTTTTGGGAAAAATTAGTCATGATGTTCAAAAATTCATCTTTAATGTGCATAAATATGTTAACTGGTGTCCAATACTGGGATTCCATTTTTTAAAATATATTTTTATTGATTTCAGGGAGGAAGAAAGTGGGAGAGAAAGATAGAAGCATCAATGATGAGAGAGAATCATTGATTAGCTGCCTCCTGCACACCTCCTACTGGGGATCGAGCCCACAACCAGGACACGTGCCCTTGGCTGGACTCGAACCTGGGATCATTCTGTCCATAGGCTGACGCTCTACCTACTGAGCCAAACCAGCTAGGACTGGGATTCCATTTTAGAAGAAATCTCTCCAAGCAAAAGGCAATAGGTCCTAGTGACTTGTACTAGAATATTGGTATCAACAGAAATAGCTTCTTTGTAACACACACCAGAATACAAATACATTTTTAAAACAGTAATACCAGTGGGAAAAGACAGGTACCAAATACAGCCAGTGATTATTCGCAATGTGGTAAGAGGACAAGAAGATAAATAATTCAGAGTCACAGATACTTCCGCACCTCCATTTTAGCTTGTGGTTTCAGCATCACTTTACACCTAGCCCCATTTCAGAGATGAGCAAGCGGGAAAATTAAGTATTTTTTTTTTTATGTTTCCTTTGATTGCCTCATCCTCCAGTGCAGGTGCTAACATAACAAGAAGACATAAGGACTGGAGGAAAATGAATATGACACCTGGCTAATCCAAAGCACAAACCAATCAGACACTGAGTAATCAAAAATCAAAAACCTTTTAGCCAAACTGCCTAGTCAGGGTCACACATTTAATAAGAATGCCTTTGAGTTTTGATAGGAAGCAGAAACATCATGCAAATTATAGGCACATCAAACCCTTGGGTATAAACATATCAAAAGCATAAAATATAGATTGTTTGGTTTAAGGTCTAAACTTCTCTAAACACAGCCAGTGGACCCATACTAAGCCCTCTATTCAGAAGTCATCTTCACTATACAGTGGCAGAACTGTGTATGGTTTCTATAAATTATATATTTGAAAAGTGTGTTGTCATTATTAACTCTTGTTATTCCTACTGACTTATGCAGTCACCAGCTTTATCTGGGTCTTCTCTATCGATTTTAATCCACTTCTTTCCTATTTCAACCTGGATCTTGGAGCACGCTCTCTGTTGTAGCAGAACATGTTTCTGTGGCTGCACATCACTCTCCACCCCCAGAAACCTAAACTTTGTCCTTGATGCACAGTTGTCTAGCATCCCAAACTGAATAGTAGCAAATGGATACCAATCAGAGGAAATTTATTGGTATGATCCAAGTTCTAGGTTGTATGACAAACAATAGGATGATCAGGATTTCAATGTTTATCAGGAAGCTGGTCTACATTCATACCACGGTAGGCACTCTCATATTTTGCTGACCCCACAGTGACCTGTATGAGGGGTTCAGATTCAGGTTCATGAGAACTCCCCAGACATGCCCACCAGTTCATTTGGGCTTTCAGGGACTTCTTCCTCTGGAGGTTCATGGTCAAGAGAGCCTTGATCCACTGGGATGGAACAGAAAGTGTACCATTATGTTGTCACAGGACCTCAAGGAACTGGCATGAGATGATCTCTGAAGCAATGATTGCCTTCTTCTTTCCAAAATGGACTTGAAAAGGCACAGTCTTGCCAAAAATACTGAAACTGGAGATCATCACTTTGGAACCCTAGGCTTTCAGCCTGCGGAGGACTAACTTCATCTGGAAGACCCGCTTTGGGAGCTGTAGGTGTACATGAGTGGTGATTGGATAAGGAAGCATGGGATAAACAGGTTGGTTTAGTAGGCAATAAGGAAGAATCTACTCCAGGTGTGTGGGTGGACTGTTTGAAAGTAATTCTGGAATAGGATAAAGCACATAAGTCTCTGCTTTGGGGATGCCAGGAATTCCTGGGACGTCTTTGATAGGTGTAGAAAGAGGAGAGTTACTTGGAGGTCCTGGACTGGAGTAGAAGTCTATGATGAGAGATGGGAGAGGGGTACTACAGGTGGAGGAAGACCCACAGGGAAATTCCTTAGGACCAGAAAGGTTCAGCTTAAGTCTGCTTGGCCTACAAATGCCTTGATCCTCTGGACAGAAATTCTTTGACAGAAGAATTGATTGAAATGTGTTGCCTGGGTTCGTAGAAAACATCTTTGAAATCAGATTGTGATCTTGTCAATGAGTCAAATGTGTTGAACCATACCATTTATTAGTCACATATTAATTACTGTACGGTTTTTCTCTTAGAAAAATAAGCCATTCTTTCTTCTCAACACTTGGAATCACAGCCGAATAAAGTAATTTAAACTCTCTAGTACAGAGGTGTTAACATTCTCACAGTGGCAAATACTATAACACCCAATGTCACAGAGAAGGAGACTTCAGAAAAGTTTCTTTTATACTTCTAGCTTATAAATCACCTTAACCAAGTTTCTAAAATTCAAGCTACTTATCACCTTCTCCAACATTTGAGGCATGCCTGTAATTCTTGCAATTGCAATTGCATCATCCCTTTGACTTTACAACAAAAACTTATTTAGCACACATTCCATGCCTAAACATATTTTGAGGGGATGAGCAGAAAAATGACAAGCAGTCCTCAGATGAACTTTACTATCCAATTGGAAATAAATAATAGATCCTAATTAGTTGTAATTGGGCAAAGACTCAGTTATTAGCTGGACTCATGAGTTACTACTTTAATAGGTCTATGAATCTATCCAGTATCTGGGTATCAATGACAAGTTAGATCCTGAGTCAGTATTTCTTAAATGTTTGAATATTCCTGTTTCTCCAGTATATAGGGACCTGAGTAAATGGCCAGTGATCCCTCAGAGGGAAGGCAGGAGGAATAATTTTCATTTCTTCTCCTGGAGTTCCTGGGTCCTTCTTCCTGAGGACCCAGCATCTCTTTCTTAAGGAACACCTTCCTCCAGGTGAGAGGTTTGAGGTATGAAATTGGCTCAGATCAAAGGACTGTAACAATTTATTGAGTCTATAAATCAATAGCCTCCTCATAAATCATCCTTGACTTCATTATTTTCTCCCTATCCCTCTTGACCATGTTCTACTCATCATCTTTTGAATCTTCCATGGTAAGGCCTAGCAGGCTGTCACTCCAGCCTCAGTGCTCAACTATCACTGCATCAACTGGGCTTCTGATATTTAAGTGTCAATACCTGGCCATCATGCATCAGGATCTCTCATCTCCAATACTAGCAGGAGTCCAGTTCTGCAATGGTAGCACATTGGACCACCTGCACTGGCATACAATAGAGAGGCCACCATTGAATTTAATTTTATTTTTTATGGTTAACTCTATTACAGATGTCCCTATTTTCTCCCCCTTTACCTAGCCCCCCAGCCCACATCACTCTGGCCATTATCACATTGCTGTCTGTGTCTATGCATATGTGCTCTTTGGCTAATCCCTTCACCTTCTTTCATCCAGGCCCATCCTTCTCCATCCCCTCTGACAACTGGCAGTCTGTTCCATGTATCCATGCCTTTGTTTCTATTTCATTAATCAGTTTATTTTGTTCATTAGATTCCACATATAAGTGAGATCATATCTGAAGATAAAAGGATCCTTCTCACCACCAGTATATGCTCTTATTTTTTGGTAATTCTGGTTCTAACATTTTTTTTTCTAATCTAGTGAGGATTTCATGTTTGGTGTCTTCAGTTATTGGCAATGTTTATTTATTTATTGTAGATAGAAAGAGAGACTCATTTTTTGTTCCATTTGTTGTTTATGCATTCATTGATTGCTTCCCATATATGCCCTACTGGGATCTAACCGCAATCTTGGCATATGGGGACAATGCTTCAACCAAATGAGCTACCTGGCCAGGGAAGATTTTGATATTTTAAAGCTGTGATTCAGAAATAGAAATTAGAGGACATTCTCACTGAGATTTGAAAGAATCACTAAAAACTTTATACCTTAGTTTTGAAGTACATATAGGGATTAAAAAACCAAAGCCAACATGAAAATATTAGGATGGAAATTTTGTGCTTTCCAGTGCTCTGATTCTTAGCCTTAAGCCCCTCATTGAACAGGCTGATGTCATTTCTAGAATCAATGAACAATTTATCATCTCATGGTCAATTTTACATTTCTATTAGGGTTTATTAATAGTATCATATTTTACATGTTCTTTCTTATATATGAATAGGAAATACAAACTTTCTTTTCAAAATCAAAAGATGGAAGCTATAATAAAAACTATGGATCCCTCCCACTCTTAATCCCACCCATATCAGTAGTTTTCAGTAATTTCTATATAAATTACATTATACACACTATTTTTGCACCTAATTTTTTCACCTTAAAACATATTTTAAAGGTTTTATATTAGCACTAGAGGCCCAGTGCACAAAATTTGTGCATGAGGATGGGGAGGAAGGGGGTTCCCTCAGTTCAACCTGCACCTTCTCCAATCCAGAACCCCTCAGGGGATGTCTGACTGCCGGTTTAGGCCCAATTCTGGGGATCAGACCTCAACTGGCAGTCGGACATCCCTCTCACAATCCTGGACCACTGGCTCCTAATCACTAATCTGCCTGCATGCCTGGTCACCCCTAACTGCCATCTCCTGCTGGCCTGATCTCCCCTCACTGCCTCTGCATGCCGGTCAGGTTGTCCCCAGCTGCCTCCTCCCTGCTAGCCTAGTTGCTCCTAACTGCCCCCTTCCCCGCCAGCCTGGTCACCTCTAACTGCCCACCCGCCAGCCTAGTCACTCCTCACTGCCCCTCCTGTCAGCCCCCAACTAACCCCCCCTGCTGGCCTGGTCACCCCCAACTGCACCCACACCCCCACCAGCCTGGTCAGCCCTAACTGCCTCCCCACCAGCCTGGTTGCCTCTTACTGCCCCCACCCATCAGTCTGGTTGCCCACAACTGCCCCCCTCTGCCAGCTTGATCACCCCTCACAGACCCCCCCCCCCCCCCGCCAGCCTGGTTGCCCCACGCAGCCTGCTGTTCAGTCATTTGGTCATCCCTCACTAACCCCCCTGCCAGCCTGGTCATAGGCAGCCATCTTGTGAGGGTGTGAGGGTTAATTTGCATATTACCTCTTTATTATATAGGATATATAATCTCCATTGTCAAGTTATTTAATGGTTACCTAGAATTCCAGTTCATGTACATACTAAACTTTATATTACCAATCTTTCCATTACAAATAATGCTGCAATGGATTTTCTGTGTGTGTGTGTGTGTGCGTGCGCGCATGTGTGTGTGATTGTGTAATATAATTATGCACGTGTATTTCCTAAAAGTGAACATGCTATATCAAGAATTGACTTGAATATATATTTCTTCTTTTGTGACTTTCAGTAACATTATTGATGTTTTTTAAAAGGCAATTTTTGTTCAACTGCAAATATGGTCTTTTTCTACCTCTTAAACTAGAGGGTGGCAACTCTTTCTATAAAGTGTCTAAGAGGAATTCTCTTAGGTTTGGTGGGTCACACAGTGATTGCTCCTACTACTTCACTCTACTGTTGTGGTATAAAAGTAGCCATAGACAATATGTAAATAAATGCATGCGGTGATGTTTCAATAAAACTTTATTTACAATAACAAGCAGCAGGATAGGTTTAGCCTGTAGGCCAACTTTGCCAACGTCTGTTATAAATTGATGCTTGTTTTTCAATTTAAATGAATAAAACCAACTCTCAATCTATCAATGTATGTCAGGCACTAAAATCCTCTAGTAGGCATTTTTTATGTTTAAAACTTTTGTAAAATTAAAAACCATACACACCAAAAATAGGGCAGAGCATATATGCACATTCTATAATTTTCTTTAAAGAAAACTAATCTTATTTAAAGAGTGAGCTCAGAGCATTCAGACCCTTGCCAATTAGTTTACCAGGGATAGCTAGGGTTGCAGAGAGTTCATCAGCAAGTGTGTCCAGGGCCCGTGCAATCAAGGGAGTTTTATCCTTTTTAGTACTTTCAATCAAATTTTTCAGACGATTTATCTCTGCCTCCATCTCATCAGATTTCTTCCTGAATCCTTCATTAAGCAATTCCTCTTGGATCTAAAATAAAGGGTATGGAGAGAGGGAAAAGTAAACTTTTGAAAATCCCAATTTCTAAATAGTAAAATTTTATATGTAAGAATGTTATTAAATTTTCTTTATTTTCTACATAAAAGTAGTCTCTCTAATTAGATTATTAGAGGATAATATTTGGAGCAGGCAGTATCTTCTGGGTTAGACCTGATCAATGAGAGGAAGGATAGGTTTCAACCTTACTTAGCCAGGCATGAAGAACAATGCAATAATGTGTTCCAACCAAAAGTATGGATTAAGAGAGAACCATTATTCCACTTGTACAAATGGCATGGTCCCCATATTGTAGAAATAATAATAGGAACATATAAGCTGATAAAAAAAACCTGATGTAAACACTTCTAGATGAGAAAAAAGAGAATTCTCTCAATGCTATGTGGTGACTTAGGCAAGCTATCCACACTTGGAGACAACCAAAGCAGGTTTAGAAGGTGTCAGTTCCCCATATTTCTACGTCTAGATATATCTGATAGTTTTAGGCCAGCATGGGCCCAAATCAGGGTCTTTGCTGGTAGTAGAGTTCTGGATAATTGACAGTAATCTTGGTGAAGTACCCAGTTGCTGCTTATATTAAAAGCAACATCTGGTTAGAATATCTACTTGATAATCTATTAAAAACCTTGTTTAATTAGGGCTTCATGAGATCACCCTAGAATCCACTAATGTAGACACTTGAACTTTGGGGAGGCTATTCATATTCTCCAAGGACTTGGAGGACCCAAGGTCTTCTTGGCCTCTCCAGAGTCTCGGTGTGGAGCAAAACTCAAAGGCCTCTTGGAAATGCAGGATTTGGTACTTTTGGTGAATCAAATGCAGTAAATAGCAGTAGTTTTCTTTTTAACTTTGTATTAATTTTCACCTATTCCTTTCTCATTTACCAGGGTGATGACCATGAGCAACTATTGAGGCCATGGCCAGACTTACCTTCAGCTTGTGTTCCAGTATCCTTGTCTGTTCTCTCAGAGCCTCGTCTCTGTCCTTCTCCAGCTTCTTTCTCAGTTGGACTATGTTTTCCTCCAGACTCCTATTTTGCGCCTCAATCTGCTGCTGCTGCTCCTTGTGCTTCTGTCTTAGCCACTCCTGTTCCTTCTCAGCTTGCTCCTTCTTGGCCCGCTCCTCTGCCCCATGACAATTTTAGAAAAAGAAGAAAGTATAAGATCAGGCCTGAACTCTAACATTTTGAGATTAGAGAACAAATCAAATTTGAAAGAGATGAGGAATCTCGGATTTCACCCAATGGCTACACCATCAAGAGCAGGTTTGATAATGTAATGGAAAAGACCTTGACTGTCTGGTTGACATACAACCACACTCTGCTTGTTATGTTCAGATTTGGCAGAGTGTAAATTCCACAGAAGGAAAAAATTGTTGTTTTGGAAAGATCTTAATGTGATCTGTCAGAGAGCACTGCAGGAAATGCCACCACACTGAGAGTTGCATTATGCCCCATACCTGCTATGGCCTTCTCCCCTTGGGTCAGGGCTTTATCTGCCTGCAGGATGGATTTCTCTATTGATACCTGTGATGTCAGGAAGCATTGGAAGACCTCTGTTGCCTGAGGACACAAGAAGGGACAAAGAACTTAGAGTTCCACTGAGGAGATTTGTTCTGTGCAAACAAGTCCATATGTGTCATTTTTACCTTTTGTTTAAAATGCTCCAAGATCCTCTACAAAGAGTCCAAGCACTTTACTGTAACCAAAGACTCTCTATGTCTTCCTCCATTCCCTCTTCCAGTACTACTTCATTCCACATGCTCAAGGTCAGTCAGTCAGAATTATGTGCTGTTGCACAAACCCATAACAACTTTGGTTCTGTTATGAATTTGCAGCTCTTTCCTTTGAATAACATTCAACCCAGACAACATGTACAAATATTTCAAACTTTACATTCCCTCCTCTTTGGGAAGATTTTATAGACTACTAGAGGCCCAGTGCATGAAATTTGTGCACTCGAAGGGGGAGGTCCTTCAGCAAGGCCTACACCCTCTCACAGTCTGGGAACCCTCAAGGGATGTCCAACTGATGGCGGGGAGTAGGCCTAATCTGGCAGTCAGACATCCTTAGCTCTGCAATGGAGGTGGGAAAGGCTCCCGTCACCCCCTCTGCACTCACCAGCCATGAACACAGCTTGTGGCTGAGTGGCGCTCTCCCTGTGGGAGCACATTGACCACCAGGGGGCAGCTCCTGCATTGAGCATCTGCCCTCTGGTGGTCAGTGCACCTCATAGCAACTGGTTGTTCCACTGTTTGGTTGATTTGCATATTAGCCTTTTATTATATAGGACTAGAGGCCCAGTGCACAAAATTTTTGCACAGGTAGGGTCCCTAGGCAATCAGAGCTGATCTGTGAGGTGACTGGGGGGGGGGGGTGGTGCCCGACTGGCACCTGCCTTGGCTGACCTGGGACCTGAGGGCTGGGGGAAGCTCTTGCATTGAGCATCTGCCCCCTGATGGTCAGTGCACATCATAGCAACTGGTCATTACACTGGTCCTTCTGTTGTTAGATTGATTTGCATATTAGGCTTTTATTATATAGGATTATATAGGATATGCCCTATGTGAAATGTAGACTCTAATCTATGTTGCTGTTCTCCCTAGGCACTTGCTACATGTGCAACTTTAAGCAAATTATATAACCTACCTGTGCCTCCTAATTCACATCTATAAAATGTGGGTAAGAAAATAAATGTTTCATAACATTTTGGATGGTCAAATTAAAATGTTAAGAGAAAAAGCTTAATATTCTGCCAATAAGTAGTAACTATTTGTAGTAATTTGATATGTTAATTGTATTATTATTATTACATTTATTACCATCACCAGTGTACCCCAGAGTCACAGGTACATACATGTTACCACTGTATATAATTGTCCATTTATTTGGCTTTCTCACTTTGATCAGTTTGAGTGAAAAGATTCTAGCTTTCCATCATAAAGCCTCAAAACATAGTACACTAAATGTCATATTGTAAGACAATGAAATGCATAATTTCTGCTCTCATAAATTTCAGAAATTTATACTCATTTTTGAGGATGGACATTTCTACTCTACTTAGGAAGAAAGATCAAACAGTGGACCTTAAAAGCTAAAGCAGTCATGCTATCCCCATACTCTCATATTACCCAAAACTGGTGCTGTGCTCTCATATTTTCAGGAGACCCTCTTGACTTTAATCTGTAGTATCCCTATGTTCCCCTTAATTCTGACCTTCACTCCTTTTCTGGGTACTTCCCAATATCGCCGTTCAATCCTTTCCTTTGCTCTCCTGTAGTTCTTGTGCCCTCCAGAAACAGAGAAAGTTCCATCTGAAATACTTTCCATTAGGGCCATTGAAAGTTGATCAAGTACATACTGGCAATATTTCTCAGAAGCCTCTTCATTCTTCAGCAATAAACTCTCCTTCTTATTCTTTATGATTTCCTGTATGGGAATGTAGATGGGTGTCACCAGAGAAAGGAACATAGAAGATAAAATTCCAAAGAATTTATTAGCTGGGTACTCTGTGGTCCTCTTAATAAAAGCATCCAGTCAACGTAGCAAGAATCAAATTTATTTCCCACTCTGAAAACTCTCTACAAGACCCTGTTAAAGCTTCTTAACCTCCCTGGGCTTCATCTTCACCTGTGAAATGTTGATATTGCATTATATATTCTTTGTAGTTCCTAGTAACTGTAGTATCCTGTGAATCTATCTTTGATAAAAATGACACAACTAAAATAATATAAATAATTACCTGTTAAGAGAGTATGCTAAGGAAATCAAGTGTCTAAAATAGGAGTGCATATACCTGGAGATTAACCAGCTCAGAAATGACTTTGAGGAGGTCAGGAATCATGCCACAATTCACTAAAGGAGAAACCAATGCTGGTTTTCTTGAGAGATCAGACAGATCTTTAATATCTTTCCTGAGTTTGAAGAAAAAAGAAGTAAATATTCTCCCTCTCTGGAAAATGCAGACTACTTTATGCTGAATAGGAGATGAGCTATGAGATGAATTTGTAGAACTGAAGGCATCATCCCAGAAGGGCAAGAATTAGTAAGGACAAATACCAAGACAAAATACCGTGAGCTTCTTCTGAAACTCCCTCTGGTCATCCTTGAAGGAGTGCTCCAGGAAGATTGCAATGGCTTCCCTCTCACAGGCTGCGTGCAGGTCCAGCAATTCCTGGAGCGTATCTGTGGGAAAGATCACTCGCTGGCCCATCTGCTCGCTGTAGTGGTCAGCTGCCTTCTGCACAGCCGCTGAGTTCTCAAGCTGGGCCAGAGTTGTCACTGCGTTCTCCAAACAAGGCACTGATCCTTTATTGATGGTATCTACGTAAGTCACCACCAGAGTCCCCAACCCTGAATAAAATAGGAAATAGGGATCAATATAAATTTATCACTCAATGAGATCCAAGAATCTGATATTATAATTCTGAAACCACACACACACCTACTTCTATCACACCTTCATTTTCACATTTATTCATTATTCATTATTCTAGTGTTCTACAGGACATCACAAAAAAGGTTAAATACCTACCTTTATCTAACATAATCAGAGGTGTCTGAATAATTATTATACATTACACAAATAAAAGAAAAATATACTACACAGGTAAAGAGATAGGAAAAATAATTCAGATAATAATTGTTCCTAATTCTTAAGCTTTCAATAGATTTCAGGTACTCAGAAACAAGTGTTTATTTTGGACTGGTTTAAACTCCCAAGAAGTCTCTTTGAGAAAAAACACTTACTATATTAGACTTCCCCTGAAAATACAACATACTCTGTTTTTTATACCCAGTTAGTGGTTTTATTATCAGTGGTGGGGTTCTTCTTAAATGTGGGATTCCAAGATATAAGTGATAATATTGGGAGTTTTGGGAAAGGATTTGTTAATCACATGACAAGAGATAATTAAAAAGCACATACACATTTCTCTATGTAGTATGAATATTTATAAGTACACATTTTTTATATAAAATAAAACAAAACTACTGAAAAACACATATTATCCTATATAATAAAGAGGTATTATGCAAATTGACCCTCGTGCCCTATGACCAGGCTGGCCAGGGGGTTAGTGAGGGATTACCAAATGACTGAACAAGCAGGCTGCCTGGGGCAACCAGGCCAGCAGGGGGATCAGTGAGGGACGACCAAAAGATTGAACAGCAGGCTGCGTGGGGTGACCAGGCTGGTGGTGGGGGGGGAGGTTAGAGGTGACCATGCTGGTGGGGGGCACAGTTAGGGGTAACCAGGCCAGCAGTGGGGCAATAAGAGGTGACCAGACTGACAT
This sequence comes from Myotis myotis, assembly GCF_014108235.1. Classification (NCBI taxonomy): domain Eukaryota; kingdom Metazoa; phylum Chordata; class Mammalia; order Chiroptera; family Vespertilionidae; genus Myotis; species Myotis myotis. The sequence continues at coordinate 67,277,852 of NW_023416324.1, forward strand.
GGAGGCAGTTAGGGGCAACCAGGTGAGCGGGGGGGTGCAGTTGGGGGTGACCAGCCCAGCAGGGGGGCAGCTGTGGGCAATTAGGCTGGCATGGGGGGAAGTGAGGAGCAACTAGGCTGGCGGGGGGGGCAGTAAGAGGTGACAAGGCTTGTGGGGGTGGGGCAGTTAGGAGCAACCAGGCTGGTAGGCAGGTGAGCAATTAGGAGCCAGAGGTCCCAGATTGTAAGAGGGATGTCCAACTGCCGGTTTAGGCCTGATCCCACTGGATTTTGTGCACCGGACCTCTAGTAATTAAATAATTAACACATATGAGGCCACTCAGAAATATGGTTTTAGAAAAGAAGACTCACGATTCCCCGTGACCTTGACTCCTTCCCTGAGGATCTTGGTCTTTGCATGGGTGAAGATATAATAACAGAAATTATCTGATTGTTGCCGGAATTTAGGATCCAGTTGGCTTTCCAAAATATTCTCAATTCTGGCTAGGAGACTTGTGTCTTGTGTTGGCCGGTCAAAGACAAAACACTTCCGTTTTGGAAAATAACGCCTGATACACTCCCTGGGTATGTTGGAAATTTTAGCTTTGGGATTTAAACCTGAGGAAAAGGAAAGCATAGTTACAGTCAGCACAGTCTTGGGACAAGACAGCTAAATATTTTTATGACTGGGAGTTTTTGATCTTTGGTGATTTCTATGCTCATAGAACTCCTTTAACATATTCATTCACATTACAAATTAAACTCATATGAATGACATGTTACTAAAGAGAAATTTTAGGAAACATATGCCCAAGAAAAAGAAATTTATGGCTGGTATCCACAAAATCAAACATGGTGATTGGATTATCAAATGTTTATCTAATGAATAATGGTCAAATTTCAATTTCTGGTCTACTCCAATCCATGTTGGAAGTAAACTGTATGAACAAAATAAAGAGAAGTTACAATGACAATGGAGTAATGATTAACATAGGACATATGACAACTTGTTCAGTTAAGAACTGCATTGATTGAATTCACATACTATAAATTAGACTAGCTATTTTTTTGCAGAAAATCTAAAGACTAAACTCTACGTAAATGTAATCTGAAAAACTCACCACTACTCCAAAAACACATTGGTTGTGTCAAGTACTCACCTACATAAATGCAATTAATTAAATACGTTATTTACTTAAAATAGTGTCAAAGTGAATAAATATATTGGCATACAAAGGAGGATATTATGAGGAAAGTAAAATGGAGAATCTGGCTGTTTTCAGAAATAATTTTAAAAAAATTGTTCCAGTTTAAGATGGCGATGTAGGAAGATCCTCAACTCACTTCCCACAGACACTGAAACTACAGCTATGTATGGAGCAATTTCTTCTGGGTGAAAAACAAACAAATAAATTAAAAACTGGTGAAGCAATACCTTTACAATGGGCAAATGAAATGGTAACCACATTGAAGTGGGTAGAAAAGCTGAGATACAATCTCACCATAAGCCCCACCCCCGGCACAGTGACCCATGGTCTGGAAGGAACTCTAAACCTGGAACTTCTCCCTGAAGAGTGAAGGGTTTGTATCTCACATCAGGCACCCCAATGTTTAAGAGCAGCACTTGAGATGAGACCCAGAACATCTGGCTTTGAAAACAAGCAGGGCTCACACCCACAAGACACATGGGGCTGTGGTGAGTTCTTAAAGGGTTCACATGCAGACCCACCCACCCCAGGGCTCAGTGCAGAAACTCTTTGAAAAGAGAAAAATAATTATTTGCAAAACTTTAAAGCATTGGTCTGAAGGAAAAGGAGCTGCTGAGATACTCTCTGGGGATAGAAGCTGGTGAATGCCGTCTTCCTATTCTCCCTCTACCTTCCTAAAGCCAATGGGTACCATCATTTTTTCTCTTTTTGTTTCTTTTCCTTTTTCCAGTGGACAATATCTTTGTATTCTCCCTCTGCTGTGCTCCACACTACCATCATCTCCAGGACAGAGCTCCTAAACATTTCTGCTGTTCTGGTTTTTATGCTTTGTGACCCAATTTTTGAGCCTGCCACCCAGGAGATGCCCCATGATTGTCTGGCTTTGGAGGTGAGGGGATTTAGGTTACTGGGTCCCAGGGCACTGTAATAATTGAAGAGACAGTTCTTGGCACACTGCTGCTGTAAGGGCACTGCCGAGATAGACTGAAACACACCCCTAGTCTTTCTGAAGAGTCTTCTTTGCTTGTCCAGGAACTTCGGCCTGAGGGCCAAGCTTCTGGTTTGGCACACTTACTATGGAGGTGCTCTCAAGGAATGGAGGCTGGTGGACACAATCTTTATATTCTTCCTCTGCCTTATTCTAGCTTACTGGTATCTTCCAGAAAGGATCATATAACCTTGTCTGGTGTCCTGATTTTTGTGGTTGCTGCCAGGGGACACCTCTGTATCTCCTGGTAATGGTGGCCAGCGGGCTTATACATGTGTGTCCCAGGGAGAAAGAGTCCTTAAACAACTACCACTTCCAGGGCACAGCAAAAGACAACAGACCCAGGAGCTGAGTCTTTCTGCGAGAGACCTGGTAGCTTACATTCAAGCTGCAGTATGAGGGGCAGGTTTCTAATGAAATAAACATCTGAGGGCTGACTGTAATCCTCTCCAGAGAAGTCAGAGGGCAGGTATTATATTGTTCCTCTGCCACACTCCAGAGCACCAGCATCTCTTGGAAGGGAGTTTTTAAATGTGTTCCATGACCCACTTTTTACATTTTGTACCCTGGTTTTTGTGATTGCCACACAGGGGATACCCCTTGATTGCCTAGACCCATGGTCGGCAAACTGCGGCTTGAGAGCCACATGTTGCTCTTTGGCCCCTTGAGTGTGGCTCTTCCACAAAATACCACGTGCGGGCGCGTGTACACTGCGATTGAAACTTCGTGGCCCGTGCGCAGAAGTCGGTTTTAGGCCTGGACGAGTCTGTTTTGAGGTTGGTTTAGGCCTGGGCAAGTCTACTGTTGATATTTGGCTCTGTTGACTAATGAGTTTGCCGACCACTGGCCTAGACGCATTAGCCAGGGGTTCTTGTGTTCCTGTGTCCCATGAGACTGTACAAATCAGAGAGACAGTTTGTGGCAGGCCACCACGCCCAGGATACTATACAGACAGAAGATTAAAACACACACACCCAGTATTTTTGAAAAAAACTTTCTTGTCTGGAGCTTTTGACATAAGAGCAAAAATCATTTTTGACACAATTAGAGGCTATACTTTTAGGGAACAGAGGTTGGGGGACACCATCTTTGTAGTCTCTCTGCCTTGCTACAGATTATTAGCATCTCCCAGAAAGAAGCTTAGACTTTTGTCTGGAGCCCCAATTTTTGGGACTACTGCCCAGCAAACACCTACAGATCATCTGGTTCTGGTGGCCTGGGGGCTTATGCTTGAAGTCCCTTAGGATTGCATTTAAAAAAATCTGCTGCCTGAAGATCTGACTTCCAATCAACCTGAATCTAGGTGCAGCCTTCTCTTTGGGACACTGACAGGTCATGTCACACCCTAAACTAATGGGAACATTAAAAACAAAAATAAGCTGCTTGCACAATCACAAACGATTGAAAAAAAAGCCAGAGCAAGGGCAGGCTGAACAATAAGGTTCATCTACACCAGGCCACTACTTCAAGAACAGGAGAGGTGGTGGTTTCATCTAAAGTATAGAAACCAACAGAGAGAGTCAATCAAGATGTGGAAACACAGGAATATGTTCCAAATGTGATATCAAAATAAAACCTCAGAAAAAAAACTTAATGAAATGGAGATAAGTAATTTACCCAATAAAAAGTTGAAAGTAATGGTCATAAAGATGCCCACCAAATGAAAGAAGAATAGATAAAACTGTGAGAACTTTAACAAAGAGACATGAGATATTAAAAAGTGCCAAACAGAAGTTATAGAGCTGAAAATATAATATCTAAACTGAAAAATACAGTAGAAGCAAACTAGATGAAGCAGAAGAAAAATAAGTGAATTTGACGACAGGGAAGAGGAACTCACCCAATCAGAGCAACAAAAGGAACGAGAGAGGGCTTCAAGGTGGTGGCATAGAAAAAGTCTAAACTCACCTCCTCACATGGACACACAAATATACACCTACATATAGAGCAATTCCTCCTGAAGAAATGAGGGCTGATTGAATAACTTTTGCACAACAAAATGAGAGGGATCATAAAGAGAAGGTGGTATCCATGTGAACCCTTTCCAGACAGGAAGACCTGCAGTAAGGAAGGATATCATTGTGGGGCTCACATAGGCAGACATGCCTCCTCTGGGGCACAGAAAAAAACACAAGGTGATTTTAAAAGCACTTAGACTGTACATTTAAAAAATCTACTAATGACTAGATGCCTGTCAAATGTATGGGAACTGCAGGAACTCTCCAGGTTCTGTGGGAATTCTCTGGGATCAGAGTTGCTAGCCAGCACCATTGTTTATGTTACCCTTCATTACCCTCCTTATAGATAGTGAGGGCAGAGCTCAAACAAGAGCTCTAGCATGCAGGCAAAGCCTACAGGGCATGCCCCAGGGCTACCACAGCCAGCACTGCTGCAGCCCTGACTAGGCACCCCGCTCCCCCCGCCCCCCCAGGCACATCCAGAGTCATGCAGCCAGAGTTACCTCAGCAAATGTCCACTGCAGCCCCTGACAGTTGGTTTTCCAGAGTACCAACAGCCCCCTTCTCAGAATGACCTTAGCCAGTGCCCACTGTAGGCCCTACCAGCGAGCTCTCTAAAGTACTCCAGAGGCCCATGTCTCAAGCTGCCTCAGCCATAATCTGCTGTAGCCTCAGGCACCCCTGAAGCCCTGCATGCTGAATCACTCAGCCAGCTCCTGCTGAAGCATCAGCCAGCTAGATATCCAGAGAACCCCAGGCACTGCACAGACCCACTTCAGCTGACCTGCCAAAGCATCCAACTCATACAATCTACACAGAAGTCACTCCTACACAAGGTCACTCCTTAAAGACTGGAGAGATAGCTGTTTCATCTAATTTGTAGAAGCAAAGACAGAAAGTCAAGCAAAAGGGAGAAGCTAGAGGAATATATTCCAAAAGGAGAAAAAAAGAAAAATGGAAAAATCCCTAATGAAATGGAGATAAGTATTTTGCCCGATAAAGAATTAAAATTAACAGTCATAAGGATGCTCACTGGATTTGGGAGAAGAATAGAGGAACTCATTTAGAACTTTAGGAAAGAGTTAGAAAAATAATAAAGAACCATTTAGAGCTGAGGAATATAGTAACTGAAATGCAAAATATACTAGAGGGGATCAAAAGCAGATTAGACAATAGAGAAGAAATGATTAGTACCCAGAAGAAAGAATAGTGGAAATCACCCAATCAGAACATCACAAAGAATAAAGAATACTTAAAAAATATTCTGGGACAATGTCAAGTGCACTATCACTCACTTTATAGGGATTCCAGAAGGAGAGAAAAGAAAAGGATAGAAAGCTTTTTTCTTTTTGTAAATGGCTAAAGCCTTTCCTAACCTGGGGAAGGAAATAGACAACCAGTTCCAGGAAGCACAGAGAGTTCCAAGCAAGATGAATCAAAGAGATCCACACCAAAAAATATTACAATTAAATGGCAAAAGTTAAAAGAGAATCTTGAAAACAGAAAGAGGAATACAACTAGAATCATAAAAGGGAATCCCTATAAGGTCATCAGACAATTTTTCAACTGAAATTTTAAAGGCCAGAAGGTAGAGACAGTGTATGTTTAAGTTGCTAAAAGGAAAGAACTTATAACATAGAATACTCCAGGGTGCTAAGTTTAACCTTCAGGATTGAAGGATAGATAGTTTTCCCAAAAAGAAAAAAAACAAAACAAAATGGAATTCATCATGGGTCTTCTTTAAGTAAAACTTAAAGCACAAGCATAAATTTTAAAAATACAGGTAAGGAAATATATCATAAATAAAGGCAAGTATATAGTAAAGGCAGTGGATCAGACACTTAAAAAGCTAGTATGAAGGTTAAAAGGCAAAGCAAAATCAAATATAAATACATAAGTAGTTAGGGAATACACAAAACAAAAAGATCTAAAACATTATGTTGAAAACAAAGTGTGGAGGGTGAGTAAAAAGGTACTTTTAAAGTTTTCAAACTTAAATACCTATCAGCTTATAATACATATGTATATGAACCTCATGGTAACAAAAAAACCTATAAAAGATATGCAAAATAAAGAGAAAGGAACCCAAACATAACACTAAAGGGAAGCAAAACATCACAGGGGAAGATACCAAGAAAAAAAGGAAAGAACAGAGAACTACAAAAACAACCAAAAAATCAATCAAGAAAATGGTAATAAGTACATACCTATCAACAATTACTTTAAATGTAAATTAACTAAATGCTCTAATCAAAAGACATAGTGTGGCTAAATGAATAAAAAAACCATGATCCATCTAAATATTGCCTACAAAAGATTCACTTAGGATCAAAACACACATATAGACTATAAGTGAAGGATGGAACATAATATTCCATGCAAATAAATTTTTTTTTAAAGTGGGGGTAATAAAACTGATAAAAACAAAATAAACTTTAAAACAAAGACTATAAAAAGAAACAAAGAAGGGCATTACAAAATGATAAAGCTGTCAATCCAAGAAGAAGATAAAACATTCACAAATATTTACATACCCAACATAAAGGCATGTTAATATATTCAGCAAATATTAATAGACATAAAAGGAGAGATTGCCAGCAGAACAATAATAAAAGGGGATTTTAATAACCCACTTAAATAAATGAATAGATAATGCATACAGAAAATCAATAAGTACACATTGTTCTTAAACAAACAAAAAATTAAACAAGATGGATTTAATAGTTATTTATATAACATTTCATACAAAGTGTGCAGGATAAACATTTTTTAAAGTACATATGGAACATCTTCACAATAGATTACATGTTAGGCCATAGAACAGTTTCAATATATTTAAGAAGATTAAAATCATACCACATATCTTTTCTTACCAAAACACCATATAAATAGAAATAAACCACAAGAAATGGAACACACACACACACACACACACACACACACACACACGGAGACTAGTCAACATGCTATTAAACAACCCATAAATTAAAGAGAAAATCAGCCAGAAAACCAAAAACTATCTTGAGACAGGTAAGAATGAAAACATAACTCTCCAAAATCTATGGGATGCAACAGAAGAAGTTCTATGAGGGAAGTTCATAGCTATACAAGCCCACCTCAAGAAACAAGAAAATTTCAAAAAACCAATTATTTTGAAAGGAATGTCTTACACTTAAGGCATTAGAAAAAACAAAACCCAAAGTAAGTAAAGGGGAAGAAATAATAAAGGCCAGAATGCAAATAAAATAGAGACAAAACAAGAAAGTAAGAGATCAATAAAATTAAGAGCTGGTTCTTTGAAAAGATAAACAAAATTGATAACCTTCAGCCAGACTCATCAACAAAAAAAAAAGGAAAGATGGGCCAAATAAATAATAATTACTATAACCACAATAATTAATTATGTAATACCCAAGATAAAAATATTTAAAATGTGACATCAAATACACAAAATGTGGTGGGGGAGACTAAAAATGTAGAGTTTAGAATGTTTTCAAACATAAATTGTTATCAGCTTAAAATAGACTGCTATAAATATGCTGTTATATATCAACCTCATGGTACCGACAAAGCAAGAACTTATAAGAGATACACAAAGGAAGTCATCAAACCACAAAGAGAGGTAGCAAGAAAAGAAGAAAGGAAGAGGGGAACTACAATATGGCCAGAAAACAATTAACAAATTCAATAAGTACATACCTATCAATAATTACTTTATATGTAAATGAACTAATTTGTCAAAAAAGCATAGAGAGGTTAAATGAATTTTTTAAAAAATGAGACTTGCCTTAACAGGTTTGGCTCAGTGGATAGAACGTCAGCCTGAGGACTGAAGGGTCCCAGGTTCAATTCTGGTCAAGGGCAAGTACCTTGGTTGCAGGCACATCCCCAGTAGGGGGTGTGCAGGAGGCAGCTGATTGATGTTTCTTTCTCAAGAATGTTTCTAACTCTCTATCCCTCTCCCTTCCTCTCTGTAAAAAATCAATAAAATAGCCCTGACAGGTTTGGCTCAGTGGACAGAGCGTCGGCCTGTGGACTGAAGTCCCAGGTTCGATTCCGGTCAAGGGCATGTACCCTGGTTGCGGGCATATCCCCAGTGGGGGGTGTGCAAAAGGCAGCTGATCGATGTTTCTCTCTCATCGATGTTTCTAGCTCTCTATCCCTCTCCCTTCCTCTCTGAAAAATCAATAAAATATATTTTTTTAAAAATCAAGAAAATATATTTAAAAAAAAATATGACCCATCTATATACTGCCTACAAGAGACGCACTTCAGATGTAAGGACATGATAGACTGAAAGTGAAGAAATGATAAAAGATATTCCATGCAATTGGAAACTAAAAGGAATCTAAAGTAGTGAGACTGATATTAAACAAAAAGACTTTAAGACAAATATAATAAGAAACCAAAAAAAGGCAGACATTATATAATGGCATAAATCCAACACGAGGATATACATTTGTAGTTATTTATGCACTTAGAACAGAGAATATATATCCCTATTTAAATATATAAAGCAATCATGAACAGACCTAGGGGGAACTAGGCAGCGATACAATAGTAGTAAGGGATGTTAATGTCCCACTTATATCAATAAGTAGCTCATGGAGACAGTAAATTAATACAAAAACAATCACCTAAATGACACATTAAATCAGAAGGACTTAACTGGTATAAACAGAACATTTTACCCAAAATTATCAGAATGCTCGTTGTTCTCAAGCACACATGACTTCTCTAGGATCTATCATAGGTTAGGTCACAAAACAAGTCTTAACAAATTTAGAAAGATTGAATTCATATCAAGCATCTTTTCTGACCACAATGGTAGAAAACAACAAAAAATTTCAATTACAAGAAGAAAACTAAAAATTTCACTAATATGTGGATATTAAACAACATGCTTCTAAACCACCAATGGGTCAATGAAGAAGTCAAAAGAGAAATAAGGAAATACCTTACCACAAATGAAAATGGAAATACAACTGGCCAAAATATGGGAGTCAGCAAATGCAGTTCTAAGAGAGAAGTTCATAGTGATGTCTACCACAAGAAACAAGAAAATCTCAAATAAACAACTTTACTTTACACCTCAAGAAACTAGAAAAAGATGCAGGTGCGTGAACACACTAAATGTGCACCTATATTTAGAGCAATTCCTCCTGAGAGACAACTGAAGAGCTTCTGCGCGACAAAGAAGAGAGAGAGACCATACAGAGAAGATAGGGGAAACATATGAGCCTCCCAAAATCTAAAAGAACCAATCATGACGAAGGAGCCAGGAGTGCCATTGTTTATATTCCCCCTGCACTTGGATAGTGCAGGTAAAAATTCTACCCACGTAGTATGTCAATTATACCCCAATTTACAAAAAAAAAAAAAGTGAGAGATATAATGAAAACATATGCATTGATAGTAGATCATCAGGTCTATTTAGGCTGTAAATTTTTTTGTGCAAGATCCAACTATTCTCGCACCAGATATTTATGTTTCTCCTTGAGAAAAGTAAGAACTGAGTGAAATATGTACTTCAGTGTGATTTGATGGCTAACAATTATATAGGTCATTGCTTTCATCAACAAAAAAAAAGGGAGAAGCATAATAAAGAACAAAAGTGTCTGGTCTTTGGAAAGTTTTAGCATCCATTATATTTTAATGTTAAGGTATAAATTATCTTAGGTGAAATTTAGTTTTGAATAATTTTCACTCTACATTAAGCCCCTGTCTTCTTGGGTGAGCTTAACTATGTAGTTACTAGATCTTACCAACAAATAGCAACCTAGGTTCCAAAAACCAATTCTATGGGGCTCGGTCTAATCTTAAAATACAAATGCAAATATTAGAAATAATAGACAATGTTTAATACACCCCCTCTCCCTGTATTGGACCATCCACTGCCCAGCCAACCTGTTACCTGGAATCAGCTTCAAGGAATTCTCCAGGTACTCATCTTCTGTGATAGGGTGACCATTTAACTTCAGCTCTAGGGTGAAATCCCGTACGACCCAGATAAAGTCTGGAAAGAAACTCACAAACTCTGTGGCATCTTCTACTCCACCGTGTCTAGGATAAGACTTTGCCCTGATGAGTTCTGTCAACTCTGTCACATAACTAGGACCTGGCTAAGGAAAAGGAACTTTCTACCCACAATTCTTACACTTTCCTCAAAAAAATTATTATAAACATTGTCTTTTGCCCTGGGTTCCCTCTGCTCCACCAAAGGCCACTCAGCCGCAGGGAAAGAGAATTCAGCTTTGTCTCCATTCCCATCGATATCTCAATAAAACTGGGAAGGATACTGGAGTTTCTCTAAGGCATCATTGTTGATAGTGCTCATGCTGTTATAGATGAAAGTGCTACTCAGAAGCACAGCCAGGGCAAAGATCCATGAGTCATTCTTAGGATCACCCTAGAAAACATGTTAGAAAAAAACATTTAGGAGTGTTATTTTCAGAAACTCATTCAGTTATTTGTTTAATCATTTTTAATTTATTATTTCAGATCATAGTGTGTTTGGTACAAAGAAAAAACCTTGAAATCAGAATTAAAGGCAAATCTCAGCTTTGGCAATTACATTGACATTTCTTGTGATCTCATTTTCCTCACCTATAAAAGAATTCTAATTATGCTTTCCTTCAAGTGTTCTTTGTTTCTAAGTGGGAGTAAACACGATAATTTTGAACAATTCATAGTTCAAAGTTACACCACATGTTCATTTAACAAAAAGTGAACTGTAAAATAACTACTATGCTAGTCACAATTGAACTCTCAAAATAAAACCAAGTAAATTAAATATTTATGAACTACCACTAAATGTTATATATTTTTCTTAGTTATAGGGAAGCAAAGGTGAATATAATTGTTACACTTGAGATAACTATTTCATGGTATTTACAAACATTTAAAAACAAATGCAATGAAGATGACAACAATATAATGTAAAGGTTACACAGTAATAGTGAATGTTAGTAAAAACAACAGCCATTATATAAAATAAAAAAGCAGCCAATCAATGATTCTCTCTCATTATTGATGTTTCTATCTCTCTCCCTCTCCCTTCCTCTCTGAAATCAATAAAAATATATATATATATTTTTAAATGATGGATCAGTCAAAAAGGAACAAAATATACTGGAGTTAGAGAAAGAGTGGGTTTATAATATGAAACATCCCTAAAAATTTTGTGCTGGATGTTAAAGGATTTATAAAATCTTGACTTGAAGAAATGAAACAAGCCTGCAAGTAGAAAGATCTGCAGAAGCAAAATGAGAGTTAGAATGCAATAAGTATAGTTATTGTTCTGAGTGGCACAGAGCAGAAGGTAGGTAGAGAAGATAAAGCTCAAAAGCAAACTCCTGTGAAGAATAATGAAGAGCCTTGAAGACAGCCAAAAATTTTTGGTTGACTAAATTATTGCAGAAGCCAGCAATTAGTTGTAGTATAAACAATGTATAATTCAGCTCAAGACCCTTGAATTCAGTTTCTCAATAAAGGCTTATTACAAAGGGTAAAACTATTTACTTCAGTGCTCAGAAATAAAAGATCTTATCTAATATACCACATTATTTTATTTAACCCAGAAATGAGTTTCAAAGAGGCCAAAGTCTGCCTCGTTCAATATAGTTAGATTTCAGCATTTCAAGAATAGATCACCACAGTTAAATTACAAAGGATCGCCGAAACCGGTTTGGCTCAGTGGATAGAGCGTCGGCTTGCGGACTGAAAGGTCCCAGGTTCGATTCCGGTCAAGGGCATGTTCCTGGGTTGCGGGCACATCCCCAGTGGGGAGTGTGCAGGAGGCAGCTGATCGATGTTTCTCTCTCATCGATGTTTCTATTTCTCTCCCTTCCTCTCTGTAAAAAATCAATAAAATATATATTAAAAAAAAAATTACAAAGGATCATGAAAAGATAAGAAGAAAATACAGAATAAAAAGGATCTGTTTGTGACCCTGCCTTACTTTTGCCACATCACCCAGGCCTTCAGTGTCCAGAAGGACTAGGGTGTGGTTGGGCTTGGAGGGGTGGGGCACACACCACATCCAGATGCCTTTGGTTTCCGACTGCACCGTGGAGCCAAGAGGGAAACCTGCAAGGGAATGGCAAATGCAACACAGAGTGACAACAGAGAGTCCAAGAAGCCCATGGGCCACAAAATGAGACATACAGGGTTATAAATGCCCTAAGATACAATACAGTGCTTTCTCTATTTCAAGGGTGTCCACATTTGTATACCATCTATGCATACTTTCACTAGCAGTAATACTTTTTCACATAAGTTTGGTTTATTCAGACTGCTAATTCAATTTTGCAACATAAATATATCCTTGTTCATGTCTATGTGGCCCTACCCACACATTGGATGAGAAAAGGAGTATGCTACATATAAGAAAGCTTTGGTTTTTATCCATTCAACAATCATGACTCCCTAAAGAAGTGAGTTGAATGTACTGTAATTATATCAAGACCTTTCAATAGTCTGAGGAATGAACAGGGCAATTTATTTAATATTATTTATTAAGCACCCATTATGTTCTTGGCATTGGGCGTATGTTCAAGGCTCAGGAGATACCGCAGTGGCTAAAAGATACAGAAACACCTTCTCTTACGAGTCTTATAGCCAATGAAGGCTAAGACCCTGGTAACTTATAATCAGTTTATGAGCCAGGCACGTGAAATCTGGTCTTAATGGATGGGACTATGGAGAGACAGGGACAGAAAATAAATAAATAACAAATAAATAAATAATTAATAAGCATACTTTATAAGCCCTCATAAAGGACTGTGGCTGCATCTCACCTTTTACTTGTTTTGAAGATGCTATGAATCACAACTAATTCAAGGAATCCCAGCAACAATTAAAACATTCTTTAAGAGAAACATTATCACATCACATTTATTCTGATTTTTTTTCTATTTTGAGGGAAAACAGAACTTCTGAGAGCCCCACATTGAACCAGAATAGAAAAGATGTTGATGTGTGGTTGATGCTGTTTCTATATTCTCATTTTCTGCCCATGGATCTCAGTATGTTGTCCTCTATTTTTCTTATGACTTATTTTATATTCCCAGGGTCAGATTCTCTTTACAGTAAACCATATTCATGGGCTTTTTAGTATTTGGATATGCTAGTCTACAAGATATTCTGCAACACCAAGGCACAGTGCTCTAATCAGAATTTTTATGAAGGCTAGCTAAAGTCATATAAAAATAGCAGTGACCTAAAAGATAAACATTCTGATTTATGTTTCTCTTACTCAATTAAAGAAGCACTTACTGTGTGCTTACTATGTTCTACATACTATACTTGTTACCGCAAATTTGTAGCAAAGACTCCAGGTAAGGTTTTTTCCTCTACTGATTTTAATTTTAATATAAAAAGAAAAACAAGTAAATATATAATTATATAAAATATGTTCATATTGTGTTCAATTTAAATGGAGAGGCAACATGATACAGGATGGGCAGGGAAGACTTCTTTGATAACTGGGACATTTGTTCAGAGCCTTGAATAAAAGGAGCCAGCTGGGTAAAGAAGAAGCAAGTATTGCAAGCAGAGTGAACCACAGGTTCAATGAACTGGAGATAGGAAAGGGCTTGCAATTTTCAAGGGCAACAAGGAGGCTGGTATGGTTGTATCATAACCAGTGATGGAGAAAATGTATAAGGTACTGGAAAGACTAGGTCACAGTGGGCCTCTGAGGAGTATGGATTTTATGTAAGAATAATGCAAGCTTATGGCAGGCATTAAAAGCAGCTAGACCAAACTTTGCTTGGCTGCTTTGAAGATAATTTATTAGAGAGGGTCAAAGTAGAAAAAGGACACTTCAGAAAAAAAAGAAAGGATTTCAGGCAAAAGATTAGACTGACTTAGCCTCATAAATAAAAATCTTAAAATAGTCCTGGTCGGTGTGGCTCAGTTGGTTGGAGTGTCATCCTATACACCTAAGAGTTGTGGGTTCAATTCTTGGTCAGGGCACATACATACCTATGTTGTGGGTTAGATCCCCCCATTGGAGCAAGCACTGGAAGGCAATGGATCTCTCTCTCTCTCTCTCTCTCTCTCTCTCTCTCTCTCTCTCTCTCTCTCCTTCCCTCCCTCCCCACCTCTATCCTTTCCCCTGTCTCTAAAATCACTGAGCCTGTATTCCAGTGAGGATTAAAAACAAATGAAAATAGTAAGATAAAAATAGAAAAACAGATTTGAGAAATATTTAGTAAGAGTACCAAGAGGGGAATGTATGAATTGGATGTGGGAGATAAGCTAAGTGAGGGCTATCAAGTTAGAGGCTTGAAACTAGAGGTTGGTACACTACTGGGAAGAAAATGATTGAGAAAGCAGAAAGTGTGCTGTCACTTTGCTTTGTTTGGTTTGATTTCATTTGGGTTTCAAAGTGGGGATTGATCTAGACTTTTATTGTGAACATAACTTTAAGTGGAAAACTTTCAAAAAGAACAAGTTAGTTATTGATTAACGAGTCTGAATGTCAGAAGAGATATTGAGGCAAGAAATATCCATTGCAGAGATATGAGAATAAAAGTGGCATTTAAAGTCCAGAGATTGGATGAGATCAAACTGAGAAAATATAAACAGAGGAGAGAAAAGATCTCAGGGCCAAGTCCTGGAGGGACCTACGATTCAGATGAGTGGATGAAAAGTTGGAGACCAGTAAAGAGATTGAAGAGAACTAGACACAGGGATAAAAAGAAACCCAAAAGACTGTGGTGCCACAGAAGCCGAGTAAAGAAAGAATTTCAAGGAGCAGAGAGATATCAACTATGAGATAAGGTGTCAGACAGGGAACTAAGATGGATCCAAAGAAACATCCATTGATCGTACAAAATGAAGTTCATTGGTAAATATAATAAGAGCATTCAGTGGACTGTTAGGGTTAAAA
This sequence comes from Myotis myotis, assembly GCF_014108235.1. Taxonomy (NCBI): domain Eukaryota; kingdom Metazoa; phylum Chordata; class Mammalia; order Chiroptera; family Vespertilionidae; genus Myotis; species Myotis myotis. Next base: position 67,292,881 of record NW_023416324.1, read on the forward strand.
ACAGTGAGAAGTCAATTGAAAAGAGAGGTGGGAAGAGTAGAATCGGGAAAGGAAATTAAGACAGACAAAATATTTTAGCCTGAAGAGGAGTAAAAAGAAAAAAGGAGGTGGTAGTCATAATGAGATATGGAGTCCAGAGAGAAATTTTAAGATGACAGATATTCAAGCATGTTGGTTAGTTAATAAGAATATCACAGTAATAGAAATCAAAATTTCATGTGGCAGACATAACTTCAAGAGCTTAGTGTCTGGTGGGTTAGAAAAGATGTCTCTGAGAGCACTAGTTTGGGAGATTTTCCTTTTATAGGAAGCAGAAACATAGAAGTAAGAATTAGGAACAGAAAAAGGTCAAGTTGCAAGTTTGCTGGTGAGAACTAGAATTAGAAAATGTGTCTAATAAGAAATGTGGCATCTCCCTTCCTGTGACCCTAGAGAAGTAGTGAGAAGGTGAGATTCAGCTGGAGTTAAGCAAACAGCTTCTGTCACAGGACTTCACTTACCACACTTTTCTCTTGCAAGACAGTTCATCAAATAGGATTTTCCTGTGCGATACAGCCCAACGATGGCCACAACCACCACTGGTTGAGAAATCTTGTAAAGAATCTTTAAGGCTTTCTCGTTCACTGACATCTGCTCATCCTTGTTTTCCACCAAACACATGGGGACCAACATGATGGGTCCAGATGCCATGGCAACCTGCAAACCCAAAATAGTTTCTCTGTAGTAATAACATCACAAATTCATTCTCTGATTCAAGGTTAATCAAAGTCTGTGTGCATCAGCAGAGGGCCGGTGGGACCTCTGTACTTTTCTATGGCACAAAATGTAGGATAGCATTTGATGGTAGTGATGAAACAGTAGATACTATCAGCCTCCAAAGTTTTACTTCCATAATAAAAATAAAATTCAAGCAATGATTCTCATTCATTGCTGAGCTCTGTGACAGATGCATTACAAAGCTGACCTCACTGCTCATTATATAAACCTTGCAAATTTGGACTTATTATATCCACTTTGCATATGTAATCAATACAGTTCAGAAAGACTGAGGGATATGCTCAAATTTATATGTGAACAAGTGGTAGGTCCTGGATTTGAAACCAAGAGAGTCTATGTCACTATACCATGCTTTGCAATCACTAATCTGGGAGAATCTTTCTTAACAACATTGAGTATTCCATATACTCCTAGAAATTGTTTTCTTAATTTCCTTTTAAGTCTGTTCATAGTTAGTATATAGAAATGCAACTAATGTTTGCATGTTGACTATGTATCCTGCTACTTTGCTAAATTTATTACTTTTAACGTTTTTGTGTGTGGAATCTTTAGTTTTCTACACATATAATCATATCATCTGTGAACAGAAATAATTTTACTTCTTCCTTTCCAATTTGGATGCCTTTCTTTTTCTTGCCAAATGCTCTGGCTAAAATTTTCAGTACAGTGTCGAAATGAAAGTGGTGAAAGCAGGCATTCATGTCTATTTCCTGATTGTAGAGAAAAATCTTTCAATCTTTCACCATTATGATGTGTGCTGTGGGTTTCTCATATATGGCTTTTTTACATGGAGGTAGTTTTCTTCAATTCCTACTTTGCTGGGTGAAAGAGTGTTGACTTTTGTCAAATGTTTTTTTCTGCATAGCTAGAGAAAATCATGTGCTCCCCCCTTATTCTATTAATTTAGTCTATACTACATTTATTAAGAATAAACACCACTTGGTCATGAAGGGTCATAGAGTATAATTCGTTTAATGTGCTACTAAATTTGGTTTGCTGGTATTTTATTGAAGATTTTTGCATTGATATTCATCAGGGACATTGGTCAATAGGTTTCCTTTCTGGTAGTCTCATTATGTATTTTTGGTATCAGTATAATATTAACCTCATAGAATGAGTGAGGAAGAATTTCCTCCTCTTCAATTGTTTTTAATTGTTTGAGAATTGGTGTTAGTTCTTCAATGCTTGGTAGGAATCAACAGTAAAGCATTGGGTGTTTTTTTTGTTTTGTTTTGTTTTGGGGTTTTTTTGGTCAGGACATTTTTTATTACTAATTAAATATCCTTACCGACTGTAGGTCGAAAATAATTTTCTTTGTGATTTCGCCTTTGCAGATTTTGTTTTCCTAGGAATTTGTCCATTTCATCTAAGTTATCTAATTTGTTGGTGTGCTGCTGTTTATAGTGCTCTCTTTTATCTGTTTCCTACAGAATTGGTAGTAATCTCTTTTCTGGGATTATCCTATGGAAAAGAGTCTATGTAAATAACTTTCTCATTTCAATATTAGTGCCTTCCCTCTTTTTTTTTAATCAAGCTACCTAAAGGTTTGTCAATTGATTGATCACTTCAAATAACCAGCTTTTGGTTTTATTGATTTTCTCTATTGTCTTTCTATTCTCTACTCTAATCTTCATTATTTACTTCCTTCTGTTCAGTTTGTTCTCCTTTTTCTAGTTCTTTAGATTAGAAAAAAAAGTTAGATTTTTTTATTTGAGATTTTTTTCTTTTTTTAATGTAAATATTTACACCTTTAACTTCCCCCTCCCCTTTAGTACTGCTTTCACTGTATCCCATAAGTTTTGGTATGTTGTGTTATCATTATTATTTGTCTCTAAATATTTTTCAATTTCTCAAGTGATTTTCTTTGATCTATTGGTTGTATGAGTGTGTTGTCTATTTCCACAAATTAGTTAACTTTCCAGTTTTACTTCTGTTACTGATTTCTAACTATATCCATTTTAATCAGGGAAAGTATTCTGTATGGTATCTATCTTTTTATATTTATTAAGACTTAATTCTTGGTTAACATGTGTTCTATTCTGGAAAATGTCCTATGTGCTCTTGAGATGAATGTGTATTCTGCTGTTATTTATAGAAGCTCTGTTAGACCTAAGTGGTTTATTGCATTGTTCAACTCCTCTATTTCTTTAATTAACTTCTGCCTGATTTTTCTATCCATCATTGAAAGTGAGATATTGAAACCTCCAACTATTTTAATAGTACTGTTTATTTTCATGTCTATTCAATTTTTGCCTTGTATGTTTTGAATTTCTGTTATTAGGTGCGTAAATGCTTACACTTACTATACTTCTTTCTATATTGAACCTCTTCTTAATATATAATGTCTTTCTATGCTTTTTGTAACTTTTCTGACTTTTAAAGTCTAGTTTGTCTGATATTCATATATCCACCCATGCTTTCCTTTTGTAACTGTTTTCATGAAACATCTTTTCCACCATTTCACTTTCAGACTATTTGTGTTTTTGAATATAAAGTAAGTCTCTTGTAGACACCATGTAGTTTTAACATGTTTGTTTTAAAATAAATTCTGCCAATTTCTACCTCTTGATGGTAGACTTTAATTCATTTACATGTAGAGTAATCCTATATAATAAAAGGCTAATATGCAAATCAACTGAATGGCAGAATGATGTGCACTGACCACCAGGGGACAGACACTTAACACAGAGCCAGGCTCACAGCTGGCAAGAGCAGTGGTGGTGGCGGAAGCTTCTCCCGCCTCCATGGTAGCGCTAAGGATGTCCGACTGATGGCTTAGGCCCACTCCCCGAGGGATCCCAGACTGCAAGAAGGCACAGGCGGGGCTGAGGGATGCTCCCCCGCCCAAGTGTACAAATTTCATGCACCAGGCCTCTAGTTACTTATAAAGAGGAATTACTTCTATCATTTTGCTATTTGTTTTCTATATGCCTTATAGTTTTTTATCCCTCTTTCATGTCCAGTTGAATTTTTTGTACTAAAAGATTTTAATGCTCCATTCATTTCCTTTTGTGTATATCTTATAGCTATTATATTTTCGGTTACCATGGTAATTATATTTAACATCTTAAAATGATCACACCCTAATTTAAATTTAAACCAGTTCAACGTCAATAACATACAAATACTTTCTCATTTAAGCCATTTTTATGGTTTTTAGTTGTTGACCTCTTAAATATAGTTAAAAACAAAAAATGGAGTGACAGACTGTTGTTACAATAACACTATCAGTTATAATTGGCCTTGTATTTACCTTTATCAAGATATTTATTCTGCTGGTGCTGCTGTCATGAAACAAATGGGCAGAGAAAGGACCTAAGAGAATCTCAGCTATCCCCAATACAGGATTTTTCCTTGATCACCTTCATGTGAATAGCTCAGGGACCCAAAGAGGGTGTGGGGAGTCTCTTGTCTAAGCCACAGACTGACAAAAGGAAAGTGTTCTTACTGAAGCACAACTCGGGTAACTGTAAATGCTTGCCCCTTTCCCTTAAAAAATCCATCTACACCCTGATGGCTTCTGAGCCCACAATTTGGTCCTGGTATAAATTTCACCATTAATTATTTTTCAGGGAAACTGTAAGGAAAGAGACACAAAATGAGTAACCAAAAGGGACTGCTAATATCAACAGCTTCTCCTGGGTGGTCCCAAATCACCATTCCAAACATAACAGTGATAATTACCACCTTGTGCTTCTCTGGGAATAAGGTTTTCATATCTAGGCTATACTTTGGCAGGCTAAGTTTAGTTGTTCTTTCCTGTCACATTCATGGCACAGTAAGCATAGGCTAAAAAATTTCATAAAAATTTTGCAATAAAAAATTCCTCCTTTTTGGTTTTGCCCTTACAATCCCTGAAAGGGCCAAAGTGCTCCCAATTTGGTGAGGATCTCAGATTGAATGTTATTGCTGTCACTGGACAGCCACGTCTATCGTGCTGTAGAGAGGCTCTATCCAAAGTAGGGTCATCATCAGTGAGAAGCAAAGCCATCACCTCATCAGTGTCCTAAAACCTAAGGCTTAACCAGTTCTTAAGAGAATAGTGAGGCTTATGATGCTGAGGAAGGACCTGGCACTGGAATGACCTAGGGACACAGCCATGAATTTAATTGTTAAGCCAAAGACTTCATGCATCTCTTGTGTCTCATGGTCCTAGTTGTTGAGAGCAGCTATAAAAATTGTAATAAGTATGGCAAGTATTCATCAAAATCTGAGTTTTTAAATTGACAATTCAACTTGACATATGACAGATCAATGAAATGTAATATCTATAGAACCATTTATAATACTAAAGGGACTGAGGAATTTAGGTTTCAGAAGGGAAACAGCTTTTGATTTTTCTCCTTTTTAAGAAGTCATTAAAATCCTTTTGCCCACAAAGTTCAAAATTCATCCCATGTGGGGAAATTGAGTCACTGGGAGATTGATTTGTGCATCAAAATAAAGAAATAGATATATATTAAGGGCCAATAAAAAGTATATATTAATAAAAAAATGTCAATGAAAAATAACAAGAAAACCTCTCAGTTATCTGCACTCTCCATGTAAAAGTTCAAATGTATCCATGTGAATGACTCAGAACCAAGCTGCTGTTGGGTAGGTCTGCATAACTCCTGGAAATATCTGCCATAGAATTTCATTAGGGAGAAGGAAAGAACTACTTATTTTCCAGGAAGTACTGAGTTGCTCCTGCCCAATTTTCAGGATGTACCAACAAAGAAGCTGCCCCTGGAGTCCAAAGCAAGCTTGGACCTGAGCAGTGATTTACAGCCAATATCTGGTTTCCAACTTTTAAAGATGAGACTGGGGATGGGGATGAGGCTGTAATCCATAGGCAGCCCATTTGTTTTGGGTTCTTCTTTATTATTTTCCTCTCCAATAAATGAAGGCAGCCAGAGTCTCTGAGTCAGTCTGCTCTTGATGCAAAAAGAGAGAGTATAGGAGGTGAATCTAATCTATGTGGAGTTGAGATTGAGAACCAGTGATAAATCCATTCTAATGCAAATTATAATGAGGAACATGGATGAAAAAACTGCCTCCACCACCCCCACCCCATCCCATTAAACAGCCAGGAGAAGAATAATCTCTTATCTCTTCACTTGCTGCTGTCCTGGTTATGTGACATCCTACGAGGCTGTCACTTTATAGCGACCACTGCTCCAAAGGGGGAAGCTGAGCTTCCCCAGAAGAAAGCCAGCAACTGAACCCTGCAGTCCAGCCTGTCCTACGAACCAAAGCCAACAACTAACCCTGCAGTCCAGACTGTCTGGCTACAGAGGCCCTTACCTCCCTATTCCTCAGGGACCATTTTCAATCAGAAATTGAGAGGTTTAAGCTCAAGATCAAGTTGCATGCAAAGGAATGTTGAAGGATTAGCATTTCTGCCCCTCAGCTCCTCAGGCCGGTGTGTCAAAGATGAAGCTCCCAGTTGTTTCTCACTCCTCCTTGCTCCCTCCCTACTCCCGCTTTTCTATTGCTAGTTTATAGAAGGTGGAAAGAAAATGGAGCAAAAATTTGAACTGAAAATGAAAGTAATTTCTGTCTTTTTTATTTTGTTTTGGTAGGGACCACACATTCAGAAACAGTGCAGGATAAAAAACAGGCTTAGACCTTAGAGTTTTTAACAGTTGATTAAAGGGACAGAGAATAAATTATTTTATATAAATAGAGCTTGCTAGAATTTTTTTAATGCTAAAATGGTTAATACAAAAATAACTTTCATATATTATAGTGTAGGTTGAGGACCACCTTTTTCTTTTTCTCCATTGTCTAGCAGGGGCTAGTGACTAGTCTGAAGCAGCAATGGAGAAGGGGAAGGAATGGACCCCACCCAGTACCTCTGCAAGGAGGTCACGGTTTACTTAGTCCATCAGTCCCAGGGGACTTCAGTCCCTTTCCACCGACGAGATCAGAGACGCTTCTCCAATACAGGGCTCTTTGTGCAGCCGTGAGCAGCTGCCCCAGGAGGAGCGGTTTCTCCCGGGGACACATTGCGCGCGCTGTCGCCCTGCAGCCGCCTTGGGTCCTATCGCAAAAGCTGAGGCTCGGGAGCAAAGCGCCTGGCCACCTGCCCTGCCAGCCTCCTGCCCCGCCCGCGCCCGCCTCCCGCTGCTTCCCCACAGACCACGGTGCCTGCCCAGCCTGTGCCTCCTATGCGGGGTACCGCTTGGACACGGGTGGTCGTTGTTTTACGAACATGTGTGTGGAAGACCAAGACTAGGAGCGAACTTACGTGGTGCGTGTGCCCCGGCCCGGGGACCAGTACTCAGCTGTCCTTGCTCTTCCTCTGCGCTCCTTCTGCGTCTGGATCCTCCGGTACCGACTACTCTCTTTAGATCCTGAAAATGTTATGGCCAAGCAGTTATGGGTCGGGTCGGGGAGAGTCAAAATCGAAAGCACACGAGTGAGTGTCTAGTGGTTTTAACTGTGAAGGGTTCTCATGTTTGTTAGCAGGGAGACTAGAGGTCAAAGCGTGGAGGCGCACGGAGGTGGACGATCCCTTTTGGTTCCTCCTTGGAAATCCACCTACTGTCCTTCCTCCTCAGTTGTCTTGTGTCCCCTGACCCCACAGTGAACACAGAGTAGCAGGCTGAATGTGAGCCAGTAGCAGCAGGCTGCCAGGGGGCTACTGCTTCTCTCAGGGGTACTATGGGGTTAATATGAGTGTTTTGTTTGTTTTAATTTTCCTAGACTATTTCATTTCTGTCTCTCATTTTAAGTACTCTTATTATTAACAAGTCATTCTTCATTAAAGAATTTTACAGTCAGAGATAATCGCTGTATTGAAACGTATTCTTCCATTTCTTGTGTGTGTGTGTGTGTGTGTGTGTGTGTGTGTGTGTGTGTGTGTTAGCTCTGAGGGAGATTATAAAGGTTCTGAATTTATATATTTTGAGTGTTTGCTTTAAATAAATACAATACTATAAAAATTTCAAAAGTGAGTATTTATTTAAAATGAGCAAAGAAATCACAATCATTGCATTTTTAAAAGCTGATAATGTCATATTTTCTCTCACTTTTATGATTTTATTATGTCCTATTAAGGTTTTCCCTTCATATTTGAATTTTAGTATGAGCATTAATTCAGAAAAATAAATATATAATTTAAGGCATTACATTGAATCAAACTCTGTAGTTCAAATTAGTCCCCTGCTTCATCTGTTGCCTTCTGGATGAATATACACAGGGGTTCTGCTATGGAACCAATTTGGGGTTAGTTTCATTGTCTATTTTTCTCTGCCTAGAATATTCTGAGTTTCTTTCAAAGACATTAAAATGTTAAATCCACTTTTATCAATCTGTTTGGTTAAAATTGGCTCTTTGAGAACATGGTAAAAACTAGGTAACAACAGTTCAATGTCAGATATCCATTTTCATAGCATGATCAACAATATATTACTAAAATGAAAATCTTGTTCTAAGAAAGTTGTTACATTGACTACAATATCAGAAAATACATTGAAAAATGAAAATTTTAAATTTATTTCTTTAAATATGTGAGGTAATATTACCAATCATATTTTTATTGGAATGTTTACCTTTTAGTATGAGTTTATATCCAAGACTTCCTATTTCCAGAGTTAAAATATATTCTTATTGTGTCATGCCATTGCACAATTTTTATAAATTGTCTTTATTTGGTATTTTTAATTTGGGTAATAGTATGGTTTTCCTGCAACACATGATGCTGCATTTCATTGGTACAACTAATACAATTATGAAGCCCATTGCCTTTGCATATTGAAAGATGAATAAAGTAAGGTTCTCACCTTTAGACAATTTACACCTTGTAGGAGGCAAATACAAAATAAAGACAGAAGTGATAAGTGCTAAAATGATCTTACAAATGAAGTGTTGGTCACTACAAAAGCAATAGTATAATTATGTTAGTAAGGGTTGTATGTGGCTTTATAGAGAAGGTCCCATTTCTGTTGGATCTTAAAGAATGACTCACTTTTGAAACAAGAGTGATTGAAGGAAAGATATTTTAAAGCAAAGGATAGAAACTAGCAAATATACGAAAGTAGGGACTGGATGCTAGGAATCAGTCTGGTCCAATGCAGCCAGTATTAACAGACTCTCAGAGAATAATGTAGAAAGATTGATTGAGACCTGAATCATGGGCTACGTTGCACAAGCAGGTAGAGACTTTAAAGATTACTAGACATGCTCTGAGCCATTTTGAATTGTATTTCTCTGATGGAAGGAGTAGAGAGTGAATAAACTGAGAACATTGGAGAACAAGATCACTTAAGAGGCTGGTGCTACAGCTTAGAAAGTATATCACAGTCCCCCATTCTAGGTTCCACAAAGGAATTCAGGCATTCAGGTACTTTCCATTCTGTTGTTCTATATCCAGGAAGGCATTGTACACATATGCAAGGTCAAAGGTTGAATGCAATATCCAGACAGTTAGATGGAAAAAAGTGACTAGTTGAGAACCCACAAATAATATACATATACTTCTGGTTATACTGCATGTGCACATGGCCACACCTAGATGCAAGAGCAGCTAGAGAGATGTAATGTCGACTACCTAGATTGCTATAACCTCATCTTATTATATGGAGTAACATATTTGGAGCCAAAAATTCTGTCATAGCTCTAAAAGTATATGCAATAATATCAAAAGATATTAAAAGACCTTGAACTTAACTTGGCAATTTCTAGAGTTGAGCGAAAGCTGGGTTAAGTATAGTGAACCTATACTACTGACAGAGAGATTGATTGATGATGCGGGATGAGAGGTGACTTAAAGTTCTTTTGACCTTTAACTCACTATTTTATCATTGTTATTATTCATCATTTTTAATCTTTTTAACTAATTTATATTATTTGAAATGTATTATTATTCCTATTATTGTTGAAGAAAAATATATTAGGAGTCTTTCTTTCCATAGTAGTACATGGTTTCAAGAAAAATTCTTTAAAAGATATATTCTAAAAGTGTAAGTCACAATGTGTAATATTGGTGAAGGAAGAACTATTACAATGATTTCCAAAACCGATGGAGGTTAATGAGACTAGATTTAACTGAAATGAAATTTTTGCACGTTTTCCTAATTTACCTGCAGTTGTTTTAGAAAGTATGTTTATTTGGCATCAAGTACACTAGGTTTTAGGGCCTGATAGGAATTCTCAGACAGGCAGAGTCTCATTTTAACACGCTGTACACAGAGCTTGGTGGAAGACCATAAAACTGCTGATATACCAGTCTTTCCAGAGAAGCACAAACTTAAAGCAGTTTCAGTTCAAAATTTGTGTTGAGTGTAGTATCTTCACTCCTGAGTCCAAGTTCCAATTTGTGAAATTAAAAGACCAGATTGGCTTCCCTCCAATGCCTGTGACATCTGGTTTGAGATAATGATAAATATGTATGGAATGACTGTTAAATTCTACTGCTGGAAATGCCTTTTAATAAATGTGCCCAAAACTTTTCAAGGATAATTCATTTTAAGCTAAATAATTTAAAAAATATATTTTTATTGATTTCAGAGGGGAAGGGAAAGGGAGAGAGAGAAAAACATCAACGATGAGAGAGAATCATTGATCAGCTGCCTCCTGCACGCTGCATGCTGAACACTGAGGGTGGAGCCTTCAGCCCTGGCATATGCCCTGACCACGGAATCAAACTGATACCTCCTGGGTCATAGGTCAGAGCTCAACCACTGAGCCAAGCCAGCTGAGCTAAGCTACAGAATTTTTAAGCTGTGGCTCTGCTGGAAAAACTACTGATTTACATAGGATGTACTTATCATTTTTATACCTCCAATGTCTTCAAAATGAGCATGTGCTGATGGAAAAGACTTATGAGAAGTAGCACCGTCTCAGAAAAGGTTCACTCCAGAAAGTGTACACATCTTTGCATTCCTTTATCCAGACTCCTCCTGAGCGCTCTCTGAAGGGTCCAGATCCCTGAATGTCCTGAGTTCTGTATGTTGATGGGCTTATTCCATGAAACTTAAGGTGCTCCAGTCCCAATTTGAACACCTGAGTTAGGTCAGTGAGTGGAGAGCTACCCAGGAATTATCCTTCCCAAATGGTAGAATATGACCAAACCTGAAGAAACACAGGACTTGGTTGGAAAGTTTGTAAGGAGGAATCTCCGAAGGTCGGGGCCTCTATGGAGAACTTGCCAAAGGCGGCAACCCCGGCCTTGACTTTTCCAAACAATTCTGAGCCCCTGGATGTTTACTGGAATCTTTATGTTTAGTCCTTAGACGTCCTTGCTTAAAGGACACTGCAGACGCATGTGTCTTCTCAAGGATGCTTACCCTGCTGATAGTGTCTAGTTAATTTTAGTTCAAGCTGTTGCTACAGTAAAAGCCTAAGGAGACAGGAGAATGGGGCTGTTTCGTTTCTCAAGCCAATCAGTCCCTTAGCCCTCTCTTTCACAGAAACATGTGTCAGAGTAATTATTCATCCCTTGCTCAAGGTCTGCTAGTCAGCTCCAGCAGACTTCAAGTCTTGTAACTGAGAGGAGCTCTTATTTTGAACGTGATGCTAATTTTTCTTAAGATTATATGTCCAGTACATTTCACCAAAGTTTGGCAGAATCAGCATTCTCTGTTCATTTCCACCTGTTGCTTTTCCTTCTCCTGCTTGTCCTTCTCTTCTCTCCTCTCCAGCCCTTTTACACCTCCCGCCTCTTGGGATATTATGCAGAGCCTGGTGAATCAGACATTTCTGTTTACAGCCAAGCATTCCACACATTATTATGCTGGTTGTCATGGCGTCTTCATTTCCAAATGAATATAAATTGTATTAGTTATCTGCCACTATAAAGTGGTGGAATCAAATATACACAAATTATTTCAGATTAAGACTCTAGAAAAGCTGTTTCTCTTTTAGAAACCATTGTAAATGTCAAGATGTTTTGAAGCACTCTCAGGAAAATTATTTGGAAACATATACTTAAGTTAAACTGAAGTTCCATACGACCTGGCCGTTTCAAACTAAGTATAGGTCCAGCAGAAATGTGGATACATGTGCATAAAAACTTGCAGAGAATGATCATAGTACCAATATGGATAAAAGCTCCAAACCGAATATGACTAAATGTCCATCTAAAATAGCTAAATAAACTTTGTGATATTGGATAGTGGAATATGTAATAGTAATGAAAATAATCAAACTACACCTAAACACAACATAGATTTATCTGACAGTCATAATGGTAAATAAAACAAATTGCACACTAGAAAATATATGTTATTTTATTCCATTTATATAAAATTGGCAAATAGGCAAACTTAGTCTTTGATGAGAAAAGTAATAATAGTGAGCATCTTGGATCAGGATGGAGTGATTATTGCATAAAAAAAACCCAAGAAAGTTTCTGGGATTTGGGAGTGCTCCTTTTTTTATGGTGTTTTTATTTTTTTTTAGAGAGAGGAAGGGAAAGGGAGAGAAACATCAGTGATGAGAGAGAATCATCAATCGGCTGCCTCCCGTATGCCCTTTACTGATTGAGCCCGAAGCCCGGGCATGTGCACTGACCGGAAATCAAACCATGATCTCCTGGTTCAAGAGTCTATGCTCAAATACTGAGCCACACCGGCCAGGTGGGAGTGCTCCTTTTTTAAAAACCAAGATAAAAATCACAGGGATGTGTTCAATTTGTGCGTTTCATCTACTGCCTATGTTTGAGCTTAGAACATTTCTGTTTACAGGTTATGCTTTAAAAAGTGAATATAGTAAAAGCTCTTATACTAATAAAAAGGCTACTAGACAATTTAAAACCTGATCTAAAATTCAGATTCTTTCCCAAGCTTCCAGTAACATAATCTCAGATGTGAAAATGACCTGCACCTCAATACATTTTGGGGCAATATGCAACTCTCCCCTGAGGGAAATTGGGGGAAAACTTACCAAGTCTGCCTGTCTCTCCTCTTGCCTTCTCTAATACGGATTAATATTTTGCAGAGGATAAGGTCTAAAGTTCATCCTCACCTTCTGTGAATGCAAGGTTCTGGTGTCAATTTCAGGACAAAAGTTGTTACTTAACTTTCTATTAATAAAAGTGAAAATGAAAGCAAGAGCAGGGCAACTTTGAAAGCAAACTAATGCTAAGAAATCAGCTGCTTGTTCTTCTGACCAATAAAGTCTGTGTTTATGTCAGGGAAGCAAAAAGAGCTCCAGAAACAACTGAATGTTTTCATGAACTTTGTGACCTGAAATTCTTGCCAATCCTCTGAACCACTTTCCACATAAGCTAAAGTTATGTATTGCATGCACATAGACTTGGAACAGTCTGTAAGAATCATTTAATTAGTGGTATGTAGATTAGAAGCCTTTTATTAAAAAACTTATAAATCAATAAGGTGTAGATAAAACCCTACAACATGTACACTAAAATTAACAGTATTTCTGGGTCACTAAAATAATTGAAGTTATTTTTATAGTTTTGTGTGCATTATGAATTTATTTTCAATGAGTGTGATTTTTTTCAACATAAAAGTACACATATATGATAAAATATTTTCCATTTTAAAAAAGAAAATGTTTTTTCTCACTATTGCAAATCAACAGGTATTTAGTGATCAGACAAGTAGTTAATAAGCACTGACTACAACCAGATCTCTGTCTCCCATTAGAACATAACTGGGTATATTTATGTCTTTTATATTAAGGTAAGTCAGATAGGAAAGGTGGCTTGGAATTGTTACAGAATTTACCAGGCGACCGAAAAATACGCAGGAGTACCAGAGGCCCAGGAAAAACCCATTTATTTCCAAACGTTTCACATGTGATTCAGGGGAGACTGTTTCTCTCCAAATCCTGAGCAAGCCAATATGGTGGAAGCTTTCCCTTCATACTCTTTTGTTTCTTTGTCCCCCAAATATGAGATGGGACTTCCGGGCCTTTCATGGGCTGTGCAAAAAGCCTTGTATATTGGGGTGGGGGCCATGAGACCACATCTAAAGGCCTGGCTTGGCATCTGGGGGTTGTGTATTGTTCATGGCTTATGGCCTTTCTAAAATGGGAATAGTACTTAGGTAAACAGGTCTTGCAGGACCAGATAATTAAAGAAGGGGCAGTGACTAGAGACTATAGGCTAACAGGAATGTTCATTAGGTTACTGGCACAGATTCAGATTGCTAGCCCCCCAGAATGTTTCATTTTCCCCGTCAGAAAGAGCAGTTATATTGGTCCTGGTGGTTTGGACAGAAGCTGGGCTTTTGATAGGTTTGCAGAGACCAAAAAAAGTATTTTATTCTGGTGAGCAAATAAATAGGCAAAACTTCATGAAAATAGCAGGTTGGAACTGGGACAAATTATTATTATTATTTCCTTGTGATAATTTAAATGATATAGTTTCTACATCTTTTTTCACTTTATGATATATTTTATTTTATTTTTTATTTTTTTTTTAGATTTTATTTTATTTTATTTTATTTTTTTAATTTTTTTAATTGCTTAAAGTATTACAAAGGGTATTACATATGTGTCTTTTTTTTTCCCTGCCCTTGACTATCCCCTGACCTCCCCCACCCCCCAGCGTCCCATGTCCATTGGTTATGCATATATGCATGCATACAAGTCCTTCGGTTGATCTCTTATACCCCTCCCTCCTGCCCCCCAACTTTCCCCGGCCTTCCTGCTGCAGTTAGACAATCTGTTTGAGGCAGCTCTGCCTCTGTATCTATTACTGTTCAAAAGTTTATAATGGTCTCTATTATCCATGAATGAGTGAGATCATGTGGTATTTTTCCTTCATTGACTGGCTTATTTCACTTAGCATAATGCTCTCCAGTTCCATCCATGCCGTTGCAAATGGTAGGAGTTCCTTCTTTTTTACAGCAGCATAGTATTCCATCGTGTAGATGTACCACAGTTTTCTAATCCATTCATCTACTGATGGGCACTTAGGCTGTTTCCAGATCTTAGCTATGGTGAATTGTGCTGCTATGAACATATGGGTGCATATATCCTTTCTGATTGGTGTTTCTGGTTTCCTGGGATATATTTCTAGAAGTGGGATCACAGGGTCAAATGGTAGTTCCATTTGTAGTTTTTTGAGGAAACTCCATTGCTGGGAGCCGGTCCAATCAGCTGATATAACCATGGGGAAAGGGTCAGCTGAAGGAAAGGGCTGTGTCAGGATGCTGCCTTCTTCCCTTTCTTCTCCCTCTTTTTCTAAACACTTCCATGCCTTGTAGTTCTTTTGCTTTCTCTTCTTTTTCTCTCTACTACCCTCCATCTTCCATATCAGCTGACCCGGAAGGCACAGCTTACTCCTCCCTGGACACCGACACCACCATCAACCACAGCCCTGATGGACCCTTTGATGCAGCCCTTCAACTCGCTGATGCTTCGGGAAGCCCGTCGCCAGTGACGCCACCCGCTAGCCAGACCAACAAAGACAATCAAACCAACAACTTGAGGACAGCTGTAATCCCTTGACTGAAGAGGCCGGCAACCTTCTACAGGAATGGGGCTCCTTGTGCACTCCATTCACTATGTTTATAGTTATGCTCACTGTCATTGCTTGCCAGTCTTCTTCCGAGTTTTAAACGGCCCAATCTGAGAGGTGGCCACTGATTTGCATGCGCTATCATTTAAAAAATAAAAAAGGGGGAATTTGCCGGAAGCCGGTCCATCCTTGCTGCTTGACACAGTCGCTGCAGGATAGAAACATCTGCACAGCATATGTTTCAAGGGACCTGGCGTATATAGCATACTGTTCTTAATATGTTTGCTCCCCTTAGGGCTGTGTGTTTTAACCAAGGTCACCTCTCCGAGAAAGGTTGTTTCCCCAGGTAGGAATTTTTCCCTGAAGTCAGCGAGGGGATGCCTCTCCTAGAAAGGTTGTTTCCCCAGGTAGGAATTTTTCCCTGAAGTCAGGGAGGGGATGAAACTCCTTAACTAAGTGCCAGGCGGGCAGTTAATCACTACAAACAATCATGCTTAAGCTACATAATCTTTACTCCCTGAAATGGAGATAAGAAACGCCCTAACCTTTGTAATAGAAATTGACAGGATTAAAATCAACTGGGATAAATACAGATGTAACAAGACAATAAACAGCAGAACTTCGCTGGAGATCCAGACCAGAACTTGGCTGGAGATCCTGGCTAGAGATCCTGGCTAGGCTGCTGATCAACTGAACTCTGTCTCTGTGTCATTCCTTCTTCGCCGACTCCATCCACACCTTTGGGGACCCCTGGACCTGATGGGGTTGGACCCCGGCACTCCATACTGTCTTCCATAGTGGCTGCACCAGTCTGCATTCCCACCAGCAGTGCACAAGTGTTCCTTTTTCTCCACATCCTCTCCAGCACTTGTCGTTTGTTGATTTGTTGATGATAGCCAGTCTGACAGGTGTGAGATGATACCTCATTGTTGTTTTGATTTGCATCTCTCGGATGATTAGTGACTTTGAGCATGTTTTCATATGTCTCTTGGCTTTCTGAATGTCCTCTTTTGAAAGGTGTCTATTTAGGTCCTTTGCCCATTTTTTGATTGGATTGTTTATCTTCCTTTTGTTGAGTTGTATGAGTTCCCTATAAATTTTGGAGATTAGGCCCTTATCAGATATGACATTGGCAAATATGTTTTCCCACACAGTGGGTTTTCTTGTTGTTTTGTTGATGGTTTCTTTTGCTGTGCAGAGCTTTTTATTTTGAAGTAGTCCCATTTGTTCATTTTCTCTTTAGTTTCAAGTGCCCTAGGAGCTGTATCAGTGAAGAAATTGCTTCGGCATATGTCTGAGATTTTGTTGCCTTTGGATTCTTCTAGAATTTTTATGGTTTCCTGTCGTACATTTAAGTCCTTTATCCATTTTGAGTTTATTTTTGTGTATGGTGTAAGGTGGTGGTCTAATTTCATTTTCTTGCATGTATCTGTCCAATTTTCCCAACACCATTTATTGAAGAGACTATCCTGGCTCCATTGTATGTTCTTGCCTCCTTTGTCAAATATTAACTGAGCATATTGGTTCAGGCCAATTTCTGGGCTCTCTATTCTATTCCATTGATCTATATGTCTGTTCTTGTGCCAGTACCAGGCAGTTTTGAGAACAGTGGCTTTGTAATACAGCTTGATATCTGGTATTGAGATCCCACCTATTTTGTTCTTTCTCAGGATTGCTGCAGCTATTCGGGGTCTTTTTTTATTCCAGATGAATTTTTGGAGAGTTCGTTCTAGATCTGTGAAGTATGCTGTTGGTATTTTAATGGGAAGTGAGTTGAATTTATAGATTGTTTTGGGTAGTATGGACATTTTAATGATGTTGATCCTACCAATCCATGAACACGGAATGTTCTTCCATTTGTTTATGTCTTCCTCTATCTCTTTTTTCAATGTCCTGTAGTTTTCTGAGTAGAGGTCTTTTACCTCTTTAGTTAAGTTTATTCCTAGGTAGCTTAATTTCTTTGGTGCGATGGTAAATGGGATTGTTTTTTAATCTCTCTTTCTGAAAGTTCACTATTGGTGTATAGAAATGCCTCAGATTTCTTGGGGTTAATTTTGTATCCTGCTACATTGCCAAATTCATGTATTAAGTCTAGTAGCTTTTTGATGGAGTCTCTAGGGTTTTGTATGTATAATATCATGTCGTCTGCAAATAAGGACAGTTTTACTTCCTCTTTTCCAATTTGGATGCCTTTTATTTCTTCCTCTTGCCTAATTGCAATGGCTAACACTTCCAGTACTATGTTGAACAGGAGTGGTGAGAGGGGGCATCCCTGTCTTGTTCCTGTTCTTAGGGGAAATGGTGTTAGTTTTTGTCCATTGAGTATGATGCTGGCTGTGGGCCTGTCATATATGGCTTTTATTATGTTGAGGTATGATCCTTCTACTCCCACCTTGCTGAGAGTTTTTATCAAAAATGGGTGTTGGATTTTGTCAAACGCTTTTTCTGCATCAATTGATATGACCATGTGGTTTTTTTCTTTCAATTTGTTTATGTGATGTATCACGTTTATTGATTTGCGGATATTGTACCATCCTTGCATCCCTGGGATGAATCCTACTTGGTCATGGTGTATGATCTTTCTGATGTACTGCTGGATCTGATTTGCTAAGATTTTGTTGAGGATTTTGGCATCTATGTTCATGAGCGATATTGGCCTATAATTCTCTTTCATTGTGTTGTCTTTACCGGGTTTTGGTATTAGGGTGATGCTGGCTTCATAGAATGAACTTGGAAGTGTTCCTTCCTCCTGAATTTTTTGTAGTAGTCTGAGGAGGATAGGTTTTAGTTCTTCCTTGAATGTTTGGTAAAATTCCCCTGTGAAGCCGTCTGGTCCTGGGCTTTTGTTTGATGGAAGCTTTTTGATGACTGCTTCAATTTCTTCCATAGTTATTGGCCTATTGAGATTTTTAGATTCTTCCTGATTGAGTTTTGGAATGTTGTATTTTTCTAGGAATTTGTCCATTTCTTCCAGGTTGTCTAGTTTGTTGGAGTAGAGCTGTCCATAGTATTTTTTAACAATCATTTGCATTTCTGTGGGGTCTGTTGTTATTTTGCCCCTATCGTTTCTGATTTTGTTTATTTGGGTCCTCTCTCTTTGCTTCTTGGTGAGCATGGCTAGAGGTTTGTCAATCTTGTTTATCCTTTCGAAGAACCAGCTCTTGGTTTCATTTCTTTTCTGTAGTATTTTTTTGGTCTCTATGTCATTTATTTCTGCTTTAATCTTTATTATCTCCTTCCTTCTGCTCACTCTGGGGTTTCTTTGTCGCTTTCTTTCTAATTCTTTGAGTTGTAGAGTTAGATGATTTACTACCATTTTTTCTTGTTTTTTTGAGATAGGCCTGTAGAGCTATAAACTTCCCTCTCAGGACTGCTTTCATTGTGTCCCATAGTTTTGGATTGTTGTGTTTTCATTGTCATTAGTTTCCAGGATGTTTTTAATTTCTTCTTTGATCTCATTGGTAACCCAATCAATATTTAATAACATGCTTTTCAGCTTCCAAGTGTTTGAGTATTTTGGGTTGTTTTTATTGTAGTTTATTTCTAATATTATGCCATCGTGGTCTGAGAAGATGCTTGGTATGATTTCAATCTTCTTGAATTTGCGGAGACTTTGTTTGTGACCAAATATGTGGTCTATTTTTGAATCTGTCCTATGAGCACTTGAGAAGAATGTATATTCCGTGGCTGTGGGGTGAAGTGTTCTGAAGATGTCAATTAAGTCCATCTAATCTAGTGAGTCATTTAGGATTGCTGTTTCTTTGCTGATTGTTTGTCTCGAGGATTTATCCAGTGATGACAGTGGTGTATTAAAGTCCCCTACTATGATTGTATTGTTGTCGATCTCTCCTTTGATATCTTCCAGGAGATTTTTTATGTATTTGGGTGCTCCTGCATTGGGTGCATATATGTTTATCAGGGTTATATCTTCTTGTTGTATTGATCCCTTTAGTATTATGAAGTGGCCTTCTGTATCTCTTGTTATGGCCTTCACTTTGAGGTCTATTTTGTCCGATATAAGTATTGCTACCCCAGCTTTCTTTTCTTTTCCATTAGCCTGAAAGATATTTTTCCATCCCTTCACTTTCAGTCTGTGTGAGTCCTTTCTAATGAGGTGGGTCTCTTGTAGACAGCAAATGTATGGGTCATGATTTTTTATCCATTCAGCCACTCAATATCTTTTGGTTGGAGCATTTAGCCTGTTTACATTTAAAGTTATTATTGAAAGGTACTTGTTTGTAGCCATTTCTTTTTTTGTGTGTGGCTGTTTTCTTTCTGGGATTTTTATTTCTTCTTTTTACACCAGTCCCTTTAGCATTTCTTGCATTGCTGGCTTGGTGCTGATAAACTCCCTTAGCCTTTTTTTGTCTGTGAAGCTTCTTATTTCCCCTTCAATTTTGAATGATAGCCTTCTGGATAGAGTATTCTTGGATTCAGTCCTTTGCTTTGCATCACTTTGTAAATTTCCGTCCATTCTTTTCTGACCTGATGTGTTTCTGTTGAGAAATCATTTGATAATCTAATGGGAGACCCCTTGTATGTAACTTTCCGTGTCTCTCTTGCAGCCTGTAAGATTCTCTCTTTGTCCTGAATATTTGCCATGGTAATTATGATGTGTCTTGGTGTGGGTCTTTTCGGGTTCACCTTGCTTGGGACTCTCTGGGCTTGTGTGACTATTTTCTTCCCCACCTCAGGGAATTTTTCTGATATTATTTCTTCCAATAGGTTTTCTAATCCTTGTTCCTCTTTCTGTTGTTCTGGCACCCCTATTATTCGTATGTTGTTTCATTTCATGTTGTCCCAAAGCTCCCTTAGGCTCTCCTCCTGTCTTTTAATTTTTTCTCCAACTGAAGTACAGTTTGGGTGTGTTTTGCTTCCCTGTCTTCTAATTCACTAATTCGGTCTTCCGCTTCTCCTAGTCTACTGTTGATACTTTCAATGGTGTTCTTTATTGCAGCTATATCGCACTTCATTTCTTCTTGGGTCTTACTTAAGTTGTTGATTTTTTCATCTGTTTCTTCTTGCTTCTTGGATAAGTTGTCGATTTTTTCCTCCATCCGGTGTATGCACTCTAGGACCCTTATTCTGAATTCTTTTTCTGTCATGTTGTATGCCTCTGTATCACTTAGCTGCTTTTCTGGTGAGTCCTCCTTTTCTTTCCTTTGGGGATTTCTTTGTCTACCCATGTTTGATCTCACTGACGTATATAGATATTGAGTCGTTCAGTAGCTGCTCCCTAGGTGGCAGTGGCTCCTCGGGCTGTGGTTGCTCCTTGGGCGGTTGTGGTAGCAGCTGCTCCTCTGTTGGTAGCGGGTCTTCTGATGGGTGCTGTTCACAGCTGTTGTGGCTCTTCTGGCTGGTGGAGGGAGGCTTCACACACAGCAGCTGTTCCTCAGACAGAGCGTGTGGAGATCAGGAGGCCGCTGTTGCTTGGATCTGCTTTCTGTGGGGAGAAGCAGGGTTCCTCTGAGTTCACGTAGTTGCGCTGCTTGAGAGCCGTTGTTGCCGGGTTAGTAGCTGGTCTCTGGATGCCGGTGACAGTCACCCAAGATGGCACGGTCTCCGTGGCTGTGCCGGCGCACCTGGAGAGGTTTCAGCCTCAGCCTCTAACCGTTCCCTTTATCTAGGATTTCTCTGTCTTTCCTGGCTGCAGACTGTCTCTCAGCTGAATCTCCTCTGCTTATTCGGGCTGTATGCTACCCGTTTCAGCTGCCCGCCCTTATCTGCTCCGGGACAAGGCACCGACACGTCTGTCTAAATCTCCGCCATTTTCTTCTCCCCTATTTTAGAAATTTACTCATATTAGTAAATATAGTATTTCCCCTGTTTATTTTAGTGACAGTGGAGTATTCTTCTATTCATATATCCCATGGTTTATACTACTACTTCCTGACAGATGACTTTAGAGTTGTTTCAACAATTTGCAATTTCAATAACACTGCAACTAACATCCTGGAACATCCTAGTACATATGTCATCTTTCTCTAGAACAAATATATCCATAAGATAGATTCCTGTATGTGGACTTCCTGGATCAGAGCTTTAGGTGCATTTAAATTGTTGATATGTAATTGTACAATTTGCACTATCTCTAGGAAATATGAAAAATTCCCCAAACCCTTGCCAACCCATTGTCCTAGCAAATGTTTTATTATTTGCTAATATTAGAAGTGAAACAGGTAACTCATAGTTTTAACTTGCACATCTCCTTATTATCAGTAAGTGTAAAGAAGCATCTTTATTTTTGTGTACTATATTTGCCCAGTTTTTTAATATGGTCATTGCTCTTTTCTCACTGATATGTAAAGGGCTCCTTATAGCATAAAGAAATTATTTCTTTGTCTGATATAAATGGCAAATATTTTCTTTACTTGCCATTTATCTTTTGTGTGTGTGTCTGTGTGTGTGTGTGCGCGCACGCGCACGCGTGTATCATGGCAGCTATCACTTCTTTTTTAATTAGAAGTTTTTAATATGTTTTAATATGTTTTTATTTTAGAGAGAGAGGAAGGGAGAGGATAGAGAGATAGAAACATCGATAAGAGAGACATTAATGAGCTGCCTCTTGCATGTGCCCTGACCAGGGATCAAACTAAGGACCTCTTGTTTCACAGGTTGATGCTCAAACACTGAGCCACACCAGCCAGGCTATCTATCTATATCAATACTGCATCTATACCTATATCTATCTAATTTTTAATCCTCACCCAATAATATGTTTATTGATTTTAGAGAGAGGAAAAGAGAGAGAGAGAGAGAGAGAAACATTGATGTGAGAAACATCAATTGGCTGCCTCCTGTATGCCACCAGGGATTGAACCCACAACATTTGGTGGATGGATAGATGTTCCAACCAACTGAGTCACCCAACCAGGACTTACATATTTGTTAAAAGATTTTCATTATTTTATATAACTGAATTTATTAAATCTTTTCTTTTATGTCTTTTTTCTTATCACACTTAAAAGTGACCTCTTTATACAAAACTCTTGTTAAAAGCTTAAGTAGTTTATCTAAGTTTTTAGTTCAATTTTTCATATTTCACTTTGATCCATCTGAAATTTATGTAAAAATAAGAAAATTTCCAACTTTATATTTTTCAAATGGCTACCTATAATCCAAATAATATTTACTGAATATTTCATAATTCCTCACTAGTGCTAAATACAAAATCGATTGTGTACTAAATTTTCAGGTGAATTTGAGCCCTCTTACAATTTTCAAGTCTTTGATTGCTGTTTAAATGTTTAGATGTCAGTACCATTGTGCGAATTTTTTGAAATGTTTTATCATATGATTACTGTTGAGTCCCTCATCTTTGTTTCAAAATTGCATTGGAAATTCTTGCTTTTAGTATATATATAGTTTAAAATAGTATTTCTACTTCCAAAAAATATTTTTGCCATATTTATTTGAATCATATCAAATGTATGAGGGAAGCAGCTGATTAATGATGCTCTCTCATCATTGATGTTTCTCTCTCTCTCCCTCTCCCTTTTTCTCTGAAATAAAAAATATATATTTAATAAAAATAAATAAAACATCCAATTTTTGATGATATTGTAAATTTTTTCTGTCTTTCATTACATTTTCTAACTTGTTTCCCATTTTTTTCAAATTATTTCAATCAACATACAATTTGTTTTCTGTATTACAGTTTCTAAGAATTTTTAGAAATTATGGTTTACTTTAAAAAATTTCCATTGAATAAAGAAAACATGACATATATATATTTTAAAAGTGAGGCACAACACTAAACTATTAAAACAGAAAAAGCTTCATTTTATAATTTACTAACAGTAATTCTAAAGCCCATTTCATTTTTGGCTCAGTACACCAACTATCTTAGCAGTACCATGTTAGTCCCATAGCGAACACACTGCCACTTTCATCAAGGGACTTTGCCGACAATAAGCTTTCATTGCATTAGTTCTTTCTATCTCTTGCTGTTTTTAGTTGATATATGTTACTTTATTTCTCAGATTTCTTTCTAAATCCTTCAGTAAGCAGTTCTTCTTGGAATTACAAAAAAGAGAGTTCACTCTTTAAAATCTCCAATTATCCCAAGAGTTGGGATTTTGTATTTATCAGCAGCTAAGCATGTGTGCCTACTTCTCTACTACCTTAGAGTACATTTTCACAAGGTCATCCAATATTTCCATATGTGTGAAATTGGATACTGGGAATATCCATGATTTGAACATTATTAAGATTCCTTCATCATCTCCTCACTGGGGCTGGGGCTGGGTTAATAGATGAGGCCTGTAAAATATCCCTGTAAAGTGTCAGTGAAATGATGCTCTTTGAGAGGTAATATAAGTATGATGCTAATTAATTCTCAATCCCAAAAGAGGTTGCAATCCCAAAACAAATGAAATATAATAGAATGCTGGTCCTGTAGGGAAAATGAATTATCAAGCTCCATGTTGATCAAAGAAAGAGTTTCCTTCAGTGCCTTTTAGGTTGATACAGACAGATCTAGAAACAAACACAACTTTTGGGCTTTCCGCAATGTGTATTTCATATTAGGGCAAATCTGATACATTCAAGAGACAATGGATCTATTTCATATTTTTTTTATCATTGTAGCTAAAGTCCTATTAAATGGTTATACAAAGATCAAGAAGACTAAACGCCTACACAGTTGGTGCACAAGGAGACCATCCTAACACTACCACTTCTTCTTTTTCCCAAACCATGCTTTTGCTATGTTTCAGTGAGTCAGAGTTACTCCAGAAAATCCCATTTTAAGGAACAACTGGACTCAAGAGTCCCCAAGACCAGCCCTCCAGTTCAATGATTTCCAAAATTACACTCAGAACTCTTAAAAAATTTCATTCATAGAGGAACAACAGTTCATTACAGTGAAAGGCTAGAAATTAAAGCCAACCAAAGCAAAGGAGGCATAGCTTAAAGTCCAGGAAAGGCCAAGCACAGACTTCCAATTGTCTTCTCCCAGAACAGCATCTAGTTCTCTCAGAAACCACGTGTGACAACACATATGGGTTATTGCCAACCGGGGCAGCCCACCCAAGCCTTGATATCCAGTATTGTAATTGGAGGCAGTCAAGTAGGTGTGGAGGGCTCAGTGGCTGACTTCAGTTATTTAGACTCCAGTCCCTTCATAACCGGACAACCCAGGGGTCCGGGCTGCCTGTCACTATTTCAGCCAATTTAGCAGAGACAGGATTGAATCATATATGAGCTTTTATTCCAATAATGCTGGCAGTATGGGAGAGCAGCCACAAAAATCTGCCCTCCACCCCACCATAAGCAAACTGCTTATATTGGGTAGGACAAGATTACATGGGGAAGTAGGAATTACAAGTATGGGAAAGTAGGCATGGGGTAATCATTACAGATTACAAGTCATGCGGGCTGGAGGGGAATCACAGAGAGGGTGCACCTCCGGGTACCCTGAGCAGGACCAGATTACAGGTAATAGGGGCTGAGGGTTGTAAAGAGCAGGTGCCTCCAGGACTAGGTGCTATGACATTGTAAGTCTCCATATGTAAGTATCCATAATGATAGGCAGTTCTCAGAAGAAGGACAGACTGCATTCCCATGTTAGCTCCCATGTCCTAAGGCATACAACTTTCAGCAAGGTTAGAATGTGTATTCTCTAATCAAAAAAGAGCAATCATAGTTAATGGAGCATGATTAAAATTTCTTAACTTAATTTCTAATACTTTATTTCTGCCCCTAACATGAACACATGAGACATAGTAAAGAACTTGGAACAGCCAAAGAATAGGTGGCTGAACCTCCATTCTCTTCCCTAGCAATCCACTCTCAAAGCTCCTGTCTGCTACTTCACGTTGAACTTCATTCTGCTTAGGTTACTCATTAGAATAAAAGCCAATTTATCTAATACAAACTTATGTCTTCAATTACCTGGCATCCCAAAGGGCAAAGCAGACAAAGGAATGATTCCCATTATTTTCTGTGACATTTGGGAAATTTCAGGGACTAGCTGAGACCATGCTGTGTCACTGTCTCCTTCCTCACAGCATGACTTTTGCAGAAATGACCTCTCCTGGATGGTACTTCAATCAGAGATAGAACTGCACATATCACCTCCTATAACTTCATTGCCAAATGCAAGACTATCCAAAAAGCTTATGTGAGTGTAATAGATTTTACTGAAAATGGGAGAGGACATCTTTTGCCCTATGATTTCTTTGCCCATCATGGTTTTGAAGGGAACCATGAGTTCTTCAACCCACCAAAGCCCAGCCCCTTTTTACCTTGCTGGTTCCTCCTTCCTCTCCCTATCCTAGTCTATCCTTAACTCATTACCTTGCTCTTAGGAGCAATTAAACTTCCCTAACAAAGCACGGGGCACCACTTTTTATGGTGCCCAGCTGAGGTTTCTGCTGACACATACTTGTATTCTCCCCTCTTCTTCAACAGTCATTAATGATTTTTGAAAACACACACATATTCCTCTCTATGAAGAACTGGGGCCCTAACCGGTTTGGATCAGTGGATAGAGCATTGGCCTGCCGTCTCCAGGGTCCCAGGTTCGATTCCAGTCAAGGGCATGTACCTCGGTTGCGGGCACATCCCCAGTGGGAAGTGTGTAGGAGGCAGCTGATCGATGTTTCTCTCTCATCAATGTTTCTAACTCTCTATCCCTCTCCCGTCCGCTTTGTAAAAAATCAATAAAATATATATATTTTTAAAAAGAACTGGAGGTCAGCCCTGGCCAGTAGGGCTCAATTTGTTGGAGCAATGTCCCATGCATGGAAGAGTTGTAGGTTTAATTCCCAGTAAAGGCACATACCCAGTTGTAGGTTCTATCCCAGGTTTGGGTGAATTTGGGGGGTGGTTCTTTTTCACATCAAAGTTTCTCTTTCCCTCTCCCTTCCTCTTTCTCCCAAACTAATTTTTTAAAGGTAACTCGAGGTCAAATGTTAAAATAATAAACCTTCCTTTCATCTTTTTTATAATATTGGTATCCCAATATCTATTCTGCTATAAGAAAGAAGGAGGCTGTGTCTGAACAACTCTTAAGAGTGCAAATAATGCCCAGACACTTTTGTTTTGGAAACTCTGTGGTAAATTGTACCACAGGAAAACAGGCACATGCAGTGTAAATTAAATTCCCTGCAGCTTTCTGCAGTTTTAGTCAAGTTCCCAAACAAGCAGCAGTTGTACATTCCATGAATTTTTTGGCCCATGAAATATTAGTGGACCCCAGTGGAAGAATGTGGAGTCCAAAAAGAGTGTGCAAAGCACATTAGGGAGACTGTTTTAATTGTCTGAACACTTTTACACATTCTGATATTTATTTAGATAGTCAAAACCAGGCTCAAGGATTGTTCCTACAGAAAGGCAGCTGATTTTTTGGAAATGAGCCTGTGATAAAAGTAGCTCTTCACTGCTTTCAGTTTCAGTATGAATTGTTTCCATGAAATGCAATTTCCAGTGGCCTCGAATAACCTAAGAGATTGTTTTTCTGGCTGGAAAACCTTTAGATTAGATCATTTTAAAACCTACTTACTGTTCAGATTAAACTCATACGTGTTATATATGTGTCAATTATATTTTACTAAAGTTGGGGTAGGGGACAATGACTGTAATGGTGTGAAATTTGAAGAGAAGAAGAAAAACATTGTATTTAAGTGTTCTAGAACTTCTCATTTTTGTTTTCTAGAGCAAATATATGACACAGTATTTTATTCATTTGTTTGTTTGGGGGTTTTGTTCATTTATTTATTTTTAGCATTTTGAATATTTGACAAACAGGCTGGTAATTTTAAGAAGCTGCTAGTTTGCCTATTTTTAGGTCTGAAGGCATGGCCAGTTTGAGTAGTTCTAATACATGTTCACACAGTAGTCCCTATGAGTTTATTAAAACAAATTGTCTTGTCACTTTTTCTACCCCAAGTCCTAAAGCCTTAGAAGCTTTCATTCTCAATAACATGGCTGCAAGTTCGTACACAATCAGACTTCTGCGTGCCCCTCTCCTCATCACATGTTATCTCAGCTTCAGCATATGGACCTTCATTCAGATACCAAACACATTCAACTCTTCACCAATCGGGACTTTTTTACACAAACTCTCCTCTGTCTGAAACCCTTCCCTCATTGTTAGCTAACTGTGTTCACCAAAAATGCATCTTACCTCTCATTTTTCCTGAGAAGGATTGCTGACTGAATAATCCAAATGCAGTCTCCTTTCTACATTTACTCATAGCCTTCTGTATGCTTCCTTTACAATGCCTATTAGGCATTCAAATATTACATTTGTTTGTATTACTTGTTTTAATGTCTTCTTTCTGAGATAAAAATAATGCATGAGCACAGGGACCATAGCTGTTGTGCTTATCATAGAATCCTCAATGCCTTCCCAATGCCTTCCCAAAGCTCAGCCATGGTCAGTGGTCAGTGCATATTTATTGAGTGATTAAATGCAATCATGTTCAAAAGTACCCTCTCAGAGGGAAGACAGGGGTTGGGGGCCTGGGAGGAGAAGAGATCAACCAAAGAACTTGAATGCATATATGCATAACCCATGGACACAGACAATAGATGGTAAATGCCTGGGCTGCAGGCAGGTTAGAAGGGTCAGTCAATGGGGGGTTGAGGGGGAACATATGTTATACTTTCAGCAATAAAGATTAAAAAAACAAAAGTACCTATTTTATGTCAGTTAGGACTACATTTGAGTGTGTGTGTTTTTCTGCATTGTAACCTTGTAAAAATTATCAAAATTCATTAACAATAAACAAAACATGAACTGATGAAGTTGAGTTTTTGTTAATACTATATTTGTTCCTGTCATCATTGTTGTCATTATCATCACCATCATCTTTATCATTATCAGCACCATCACCATCTATGTTAGGTTTGTCTTTGATGGTTTTTTCACTCAAACAAAGCCCCTATCTCGAAGTGAGAAATATATTATGCAAAACCAAGGAACTTTAGAGAGTGTGCTTACATTTGCTTTGTATTAATTTTGCGAATTTGGATTTTATTCTGAGTTAAATTATTTACTTAGTATCATTCTGAATAAAAAATAAAAAACGTTAAAAATTTAATAAAGTAGCACACACTTCCTTACTCATTTATAAAGCAACAACAATGACAAAAAACTGAGACATGAGGGAGTACAAGTGAGTCGGTAGTTTCAATTATGGTACTTTTATCTTCTCCACAGTGCCAGGCAAGTTAAATATATTTTGAGATAAAGAAGACATCTACCTTAGGCATTGGTAAGTGGCACCTTCTTCCACACTTTTCTGTTTAGACTCTGGAATACTTATTATGAGATCGGGATGTGATTTTATAGAGATGGTTTTAATTATTCAAGCTTAATAGCTCCTAAAGGTGGTGATTTTGCCCCAGCTAGCATTTAGCAATGACTGGAAACATATTTGGTTGTCACAACTGGGTTGTTTAGCAGAACAGGTGCTATGGCACCCAGTGTTTAGAAGTCAGCCTGCCTGTTAAACATCCTACGATGCCCAAGACAGCTCCCACAAAAAAAGAATTTTCAAGCCCAAAATGTCAAGAGTGCTAAGGCTGAGAAATATTTTGTAGAGCAATGAAGGGAATGAGCTTCTGCTTGCAACAAGGATGACTGTCACAAACAAAACATTGAGCAAAGAACTCAGAAAAGAGTACATGAAGTTGTGTTATATGAAGTTAAGAAACAGACTAAACTTTGCTTGGTGATAGAAGTCAGAGTAGTAGTTAATCTTGGGTAACTAGAAGTAGAAACATTACTGGGATTCAAGTAATGCTTTATATTTTTATCTGGGTGGGAGTTGCAAGGAGGCATTTATTTGTAAACTAGAGGCCCAGTGCAAGAAATTCGTGCAGTCGGGGGGTCCCTCAACCTGGCCTGCACCCTGTTGCAGTATGGGAGCCCTTGGGGGATATCTAACTGCTGGCTTCTGCCACCACCTCTGCACTTGCCAGCAGTGAGCCCAGCTTCTGTCTGAGTGGTGCAACAACTGTGGGAGTGCACTGGCCACCAGGGGACAGCTCCTGTGTTGAGCATCTGTCCCCTGGTGGTCAGTGCGCATCATAGTGACCGTCATTCCACTGTTCGGTCGATTTGCATATTAGCCTTTTATTATATAGGATAATAGGTACCTGTGTACTAAAGTATCTAGTAGATTTTGAACTTCATCTGCAACTTTGGCTCTTCCTGGCCTTCAGACTAGAATTGGAACATCAGCTCTCCTGGGCCTGCTGGCTTATCTTGCAGGTTTTGGACTTGATAACCTCCGTAATTATTTGAGCCAGTTCCTTTCAATAAATTTCTTTCTATATATATATACACATCCTATTGGTTCTGGGTTTGTTTTGTTTTCTTTGTTTGTTTGTAGAACCCTAACTGCTATACAAGGTTAAATTTTGGAATTAACAATAACATTTCCACTTATGAAACTTGCCATTGCAAATTCAATTCTTTGCCCATCATGGTTTCTTTGTGTATTGTGAGCCCTTCTTCTACAACTCCTACAGAAATTCTCTTGAACCTCAATGAAGTATATGTCCATTGTTCTCACCACTTTTCATCTCTCCCATGTCCCCTAACCCTCTTATATTCCTTTGTTCTGAAATACAAGCTCTCCTGAAAACACATGTGTTCAGCTCTCTTCTGAATAGTCACTTTGCCTAAATTCAACCATTCATAGGATGTTCATTGTTCAAGGACCAATCTCTTAAAAACTGGGGGAAATGAGATGATTTCTAAAGTCCAGAGTTCTCCATTAAAATGGGTGAAGCAACTGTTAAGACTATAGCTAAACTCCCCTTCCTTTCCAGTCCAATTTCCTTCTACATTCTATTATAAGTGCTTGTCCCAGGAGTTTTCCCTAATAAACATTTTACATGCAAATTTCCATCCCAGAATTTGCTTAGTAGGGAATTCAGTCCATAGTAGATTGTACCCAGAGAGCTCTGAAAATTAAAATTCTGCAAAAGGATTCTAGATCTATATAATTGGCTGCCTGGAACACAGGAACCTCACCAATGTGGGGTGGTAGTGTGCATAGACCTTGGCACGTGGTAGGTCTGCAAATATGAATCTTTATAGCGGTGCTGTTCGCTGTTAGTGCCTCAGTTTGATCATCTTACAAGGCCTTGCATCCATCCTGCTATTGCTGTGGGTGTTCATTGCTAAAAAGCTCACAGCTGCTCTTTCCTTTGGAGAATTTCCCTTAACAGCCTGGTAGCTGCTCTGCTCAAGATGGAAAGCCCCTGACAATGCCTGATGGGGTACAAATGTCTAGACTTTGCTTCAAGGAGGGACAAGCTCTCATGCTGTTTGTGCCACAGAGATCCCAGTGGATCAGCTTGAAGCCATTTTTTCCCTGCAACCATAGCCTCGTTTCATTTCTATTTTCTTGCCCTCTCCCACTTCCCTTAGACCCCTTCTATTGAAAGCAGCCCTCAATAAATCACATGAACACAACCCATCACCAAGCCTCTGCATCTAGAGAGTCTGACATAAGACAACTAATCCTGCTTTGTGGTTTGGTACAGGTAAAATTCATGTGACGTTTCTTAGTGTGCTTTACAAAAAAGCATATTCTATTATTGTTGGGTGTAGGGTTCTACATTTATACATTAGGCCAAATTTGTTCATCTTTTAAATATATTTTCTAACTTTACTTGACATTTTTTGTTATTTTTTTATTTACTGAGATTTGTGAAAATCATTTTTATGTCTCCAAATATAGAAATTAAAAACTTTCTCTGTTCTTTAATTGATTACATTATAAATGGCACTATTTAGACTTAAATCATGAAACTCAAAATTACTCACCTTATTCTCCTCAAAACAATTCAAAGGGTTTCTAATACTTGATCTACATGCAGACTCTTCCTGAATTATTTTATCTCCTCTCTTTAATACAGAGTACGTTATTATGATGTTTTTATTAAGTTAATATTTACTATTTTCATTTCCACTGCTGTTTTGGATCTGCATTTACTTTGGTACTGCAGAGTTTATATTTAAGCTATTTTTATTTTTGCCTAAATTAAAACATTTAGAACTTTCTTGACTTATTTAAGAAAAGCTCTCCTCAAAATATAAATTTTGCACCCATATTTGGAAGTAATTTTTCTGCCATACATTTAGGTTAAAAATGATATTTCACTACCTTACATTCTCTCTCTTGCACTATTGTTTGACTACCCTTATAATACAAATCATGAGAGCTCCTATGAACTCTTCCCATCATGTGAAGACACAGCAAGAAAGCAGCCCTCAGCAAATCAGGAAGAGAATTCCGACCAAAAACCCCCCAGTGCTGGCATGCTGATTTGGAACTAGTAGCCTCTAGAACTAGAAGAAATAAATATTTGCTTTCTAAGACACACAATATATGGTAACTTTTTGTAGTAGCCTGAGCTAAGACAAACCATGATACTGATTGCAATCATTGTATGGGTTTGGCTTCTGGTATTTAAGTGCCACCACCTGAGCTCCATGTGCCAAGGCTTATCATCCCCAACAGCAGCAGGCCATGCAGTTCTGCAATGGCACATGTCTCCTTGGCTCTTGCTTATAGCATAGAGGCCACCATTGCACTTTTAAGGATGATAGGCTCGCTCTCACCAGTGCATGTTCTTATGTTTGGTAATTGGCTTCTAATAGCTTAAAAGTATAATTCTGGATAGGAAGTAGAAGCTACTCTACCTGAGATTTTTTTATTTTTTTTAGCTGAGATTTCCAAGAGAGGTAGGAAAGTGTGTATCTTAGTTTTGAAGCAAATATAATGGATTGAGAACCAGGCCCAAAAGGAAAAAAGATGAGGATGCAAATGTTATACTTTGACTTAATCTGAAACTCCTAATTGTGCAGGCTGATGTCATTTCTAGAAGCCTTAAGAGCTTTCATCATCTAATAGCCATTTTTAACATTTTCTTGTCATTTTTTATCATTACTAGAGGCTCAGTGCATGTATTTGTGCACCGGTGGGTGTCCCTTGGCCTGGCCTGCACAGATCGGGCCAAAGCAGGCTCTCCAACATCCCCCCAGGGGTCCCAGATTTCAGGAGGGTGCAGTCCAGGCCAAGGGACCCCCCTGGTGCATGATTGAGGCCAGGATGGGATAGCCGGAGGGATCCAGGGCACCCAATCCCAATCACCCAGACCCCAGCAGCAAGCTAACCTACTGGTAGGATCATCTGCCCCTTGGTGGTCAGTGGGCACCGTAGGGACCAGTCGAATGAATGGTCAGACACTTAGCATATTAGCCTTTTATATATATAGACTAGAGGCCCGGTGCACAAAAATTTGTGCACCCGGGGGGGGAGGGATGGTCCCTCAGCCGGCCTGTGCCCTCTCGCAGTCTGGGACCCCTCGGGAGATAACGACCTGCTGACTTAGGCCTGCTCCCGGGTGGCAGAGGGCAGGCCCAATCTCTAGGTGCAGCCCGTGGTTGGGCTCAGAGCAGGGCTGATTGGGGAGTTGGGGTGCCGCCCCCTGTCATGCACAGAGCAGGGCGGATCACGAGGTTGCGATGTCACCCTCAGTCACGCTCACGGTAGGACCGATTGGGGGGTTGGGGCACCGCCCCCTGTCACACTCAAGGCAGGGTCGTTGGGGAGGTTGCAGCACCACACCCTGTCACACACAGAGCAGGGCCAATCAGGGGGTTGGGGTGCTGCCCCCATCACTCACAGAGCTGGGCCCATCAGGGGGGTTGGGGCTCTGTACCCTGTCACGCACAGAGCAGGGTCGATCAGGGCTTTGGGGAGCTCCCCCCTGTCACGCACAGAGCAGGGCCGATCAGGGTGTTGAGAAGCTACCCCCTGTCACTCACAGAGTAGGGCCAACAGGGTAGTTGGGGCACCGCCTCCTGTCACACACAGAACAGGGTGGATCAGGGGGGTGGGGCGCCGCACCCTGTCACACTCAGTGCAGGGCCGATGGGAAGGTTATGGCTCTACCCCGTCACACAGAGAGCAGAGCCAGTGGGGAGGGGGGGTTGGGGCGCCGCACCCTGTCACACACAGAGCTGCAGGGCAATCTGGGGGTTGAGGAGCTCCCCCCTATCAGGCACAGAGCAGGGTTGATCAGGGGGTTGGGGCGCCTTCTCCTGTCATGAACAGAGCAGGGTGGATAGGGAGGTTGTGGCCCCCCCTCCTGTCACACACAGAGCCACAGGGTGATTAGGGGGTTTGGGCACTGCCCCCTGTCATGCTGATCCCAGTGCTGGGAGGCCTCATAGCTCCATTGATCCCGGGGCTGGGAGGCATATTACCCTTTTACTATATAGGATAGAGACCTGGTGCATGGGTGGGGGCTGGCTGGTTTGCCCTGAAGGGTGTCCTGGATCAGGGTGGGGGTCCCCACTGGGGTGCCTGGCCAGCCTGGATGAGGCGATGATGGCTGTTTGCAGCTGGTCACACACCCTTCAGGGTGGGAGTCCCCACTGTGGTGCCTGGCCAGTCTGGGTGAGGGGCTGAGGGCTGTTTTCAGGCTGGCGGGTGACTGAAGCTCCCAACCACTCCTTTTTTTCTTTTTTTTTTTTAAATTCTGGGCCACCTTTAGCTCTGAGGCTTGGCTCCAGCTCTTAGGCCTCCGCTGCTGAAAGCAGGTATCTGGTTTGTTTGGGTTCTATAATCGAAACACTGTTTCAACTCCAGCTCTGAGATCCTGGCTGGCTGAAAGCAGGTTTCTGGGATTTTGTTTTGCTTCTATATTTGTAACAATGTTTCAAACTGCAAGCTCAGAGGCCCGCAGCTGCAAGCGGGTAACGTTGGAGTCCTCCGTCACTGAAGCAAGCAAGCCTCATGTTTGCTTTAAGCTGCCTGGCTGCCAGCTGCCATCTTGGCTGGCAGTTAATTTGCATATCTCGCTGATTAGCCAATGGGAAGGGTAGCGGATGTACGGCTAATTACCATGTTTCTCTTTTATTAGATAGGACTAGTGGTCCAGTGCACGAAATTCTTGCATGGGGGGTGTTCCTCAGATCCACCTGCCCTCTCCAATCTGGGACCCTTCGGGGAATGTCAGACTGCTGGTTTAGGCCCAATCCTTGTGGACCTAAACTGACAGTCTCACATCCCTCTTGCAATACAGGACAGCTGGCTCCAAACTGCTCACCTGCCTGCCTGCCTAATTGACTTTAACCACTCTGCATGCTAGCCTGGTCACCACAACTGCACCCCACCCCACCGCCGGCCTGATCGCCCCCAACTGCCCTCCCCAGCTGGTCTCCCAGTCTATAATTAGCATATTACACTTTTATTAGTATAGATTAGTATTACACTTTACATTTTCTTTGTTATTTACTTATTTATAAAATTTCATTACAGGATTCAAAAGAAAGAGTATATAAGGAAAAGCATGTGACTTGATTATCCTGATCTCACCCACTTCTTCCAAGTAGGAACTGATATTACTTCTTTGAGGGCTCCTATAGATATTCAATGTGTACACATACATATGATTGCACACAGGAATTACATTTTTCCTGTAAACACATTATACACTTCTTGTGTACCTCATTTTAAAATGTATTTTTAAGATTGTTGTATATTTATAAAAATGGAGTTTAATTCTCTATTTACTGGATGCATAATATTCCACCATATGCAAATGTTAAATTTATATTACCAATTTATATAGATGAATTTGTTAGTAGTTTCCAGTCTTTTGCCATTTACAGTGATAACTTGATTAATTGTAAGTATATTTATTTAAAAATGTACTGGTATGTTTCATTAAGTAAACATGCTATATCAAAGCCTATGGGCATTTATCCTATCTAATGAGGACTAGACATTGATATCCTTTAGTAGGCACTTTTCATGTTTAAGACTTGGATGAATGAAATCAAAACGAATACACACCAAAAACAAGCCATAGCATATATCCACATTCTATACTTCATTTCAAAGGAGAACTATTTATCTTTAAATAGTGAGCCAAAACCTCTCAAAACATTACTAAAAAATTTACCAGATGCACAACATATTGCGTCAATTTCACTGGCAAGTCTATCCATGATTTGTGTCATCAAGGGACTATTATCACTTTGAGTACTACCAATCATATTTCTCAAATGATTGATCTCTGCATTCATATCTTCAGATTTACTTTTAAATCCTTCTCTAAGCAAATCTTCTTGAACCTAAGAAAAGGTGAGAAGTAAGATGTTTTAAATTCCCATGTTTTTCAAAAATTACATTTTATATTTAAGAATTCTTTCCTTCTACTCTTAAAATTGTTCTCATTTACATAACCAAAGATAATTTTTCAACAAGGAATAATCCTGTCTTGGACCTAAACACTGAAAGAAAGCATAGTTTACAGTCTTACAAATATTCACATATCCATAGGGTTTTGCTAGGATGCTAAGCCTGGCCTGAGGACAAATGTACTATGTGCCAGTCATAATACCAGTTGAGAAGTAACATTAATCTGCTCATACTAATTCTCAGTCCCACTTGGAATAATATGACCAACCAAAATGCAGAAAAAAATGGGAAATTATACATATTCTAGAACTCTATTATGAACATGTACAGATAGCCAATCAGGAATTCTTCCTTTGCCATATGATAACTTGGGTAGACTCTCCATACTTGGGAACAACGCAGCAGGTTTGAAGCTGTCACGTCCTTGTTCTTTTAATCTGGACATTTCTGATAGTTTATTGTCACCAAAGATCTACCTTAGAGTCTTTGGGTGGTAATAGGGTTCCTGATAATAGGCAATGATCTTGGTAAAGCAAACCAGTTGATGGTAATAACAAGTACATGTATTTCAAATACCTATTTATTCAGCCGAAATAAGATCATTTCCAAATAACCTAAAATATCACCTCAAACCCTATTTATATTCTACAAGTATTCAGAGATGAGACGCTTGTCCTGACTACTCCAGAGTGTATGCACAGAGTAGATTTCAAAGATATTTTTTACAAAGAAAGGGGACAAGGGGAAGATTCAAGGTTTTAACAAATCATAAGTAGTAAATGACAATGGTGTTTCCTCCATGGTCTTGCTGTAACATTCTGCATCCCACCTGAGGTACCAGGACAATGACCATGGAGCACTACTGAGGCCATGGCAGGACTTACCTTTAATTTATGCTCCAATATCATATTCTGCTCTCTTAATATATTCTCTTTTTCCCTCTCCAGCTTCTCCTTCAGTTGCAATATATTTTCCTCACGACTCCTCTTCTGTGCCTCCATCTGCTGCTGCTGCTCCTGTAGTTTCTGTCTCAGCAGCTCCTGTTCCTTCTCAGCTGCCTCCTTCTTGGCCCGCTCCGCTGCCCCAGGGAGGTTTGAAAGAGGAAAGAAAATTAGGTGAGGACTAATCTCTACCTTCCTGAGCTCTGAGAACAAACCAAACTGGTAAGGGAGGTGGAAGACCCTGAATTGCTCCCTTGCCACACCATCAAGAGCTCATATCAGAATGCGATGAGAAAGGCCCTGGCTGGCTGATGTGCCCTGGTGTTTTCAGAATTAGAGAGTATGTCCCACAGAAGGAGAGAAAGCTCCTTGTGTCAGGAAGATTTGTTCTCACAGCTGTCAAAGGACACTGCAGGTACCTGACACTCATTGTGAGGCCTGCCTTTACCCTTACCTGCCATGGCCTTCATCTCCTCCGTGAGCCCTTTGTCTCCCTGCAGGATGGAACTCTCTGTTGCTGCCTGCGACTGCAGGAACCTCTGGAGAACCTCATGTGCCTGAGGAGACAAGAAGGAACAAAGAACTTTGATTTTCCCTGGGAAAAATAGTGCTGCAAAACGAAGTATGTCCATGTAATTTTTCCTTCATGATTAAAACTGCATCAGCCCTACTGGCTCAGTAGATAGAGCATCAGTCAGCCTGCGGACTTAAGGGTCCCAGGTTCGATTCCGGTCAAGGGCAGGTACCTTGGTTGCGGGCACATCCCCAATAGGGGGTGTGCAGGTGGCAGCTGATCGATGTTTCTCTCTCATCGATGTTTCTAACTCTCTATCCCTCTCCCTTCCTCTCTGTAAAAAAATCAATAAAATACATTTTTTTAAAAACTGCATCATGATTTCACAGTTTCCAAGCTCCTTAGAGCGACTAGAGCTCTTCATACTCCCTGCAGTCTCTCTCCCAGTGATACTTTCTTCTCTTCACTCTGCGTTCCAGACAGTGAGACCATGTTCAGTTCTACAAACCCACTGTCTCTGGCGTTTTTGTATATTTGCTTTCCAGGGAGAAACATTGTCTCCAATTAGTGCTCCTGCTCTCCTTTGCCACTTGCTGACTGTAACTCTAGGCAAGTCATTTTAACCCATCTCTGCCTCTCAGTTCAGATGTGTAAAATGTTAAAAAAAAGTATAGATGCATCCTAATGCTATATAAAGGATAATAATTCAAATTCTAGAGAAAGAGCTCAATATTATGTCTTAACAGTAAGAGTTCAATAAATATTAATTGCATTGTCATTTAATGTTATTACGTGTATCATCACCTACGTAGCCAATTATCTCAGGTTGATAACTATGATAACCCTGTGTGCAATTGTCTACATGTTTGACTTCCTTTTCTCTTTTGATCTGCCTTAAACACAAAGGCTCTGACTTTACCTTGTAAATTGCCTGCCTTTGATACACTGAATATAATATTGTTGGATGGAAAATGATTATTTCTCCTGTGTCTCTTATGGATTTCAGAAATCTATATTCATTTTTGAAAATGGGCATTTTGATTCTCTGTAGAAAGAAAGACAAAATAACTGGCCTTCGATGCTAAAACAGTCATGATATCCCCATGTTCCCATATTACCCACAACTGATGCCATGATCGATTTCCAGGAGACCTTCTTTTTTTTTTTTTTTTTTAAATATATTTTATTGATTTTTTACAGAGAGGAAGGGAGAGAGATAGAGAGTTAGAAACATCGATGAGAGAGAAACATCGACCAGCTGCCTCCTGCACATCTCCCACTGGGGATATGCCCGCAACCCAGGTACATGCCCTTGACCGGAATCGAACCTGGGACCTTTCAGTCCGCAGGCCGACGCTCTATCCACTGAGCCAAACCGGTTTCGGCAGGAGACCTTCTTGACTTTAATCTGTAGGACCCCTATGCTCCCCTTATTCCTCACCTTCAGTCCTTTCCTGGGCACTTGCCAGTATTCCTGTTCAAGCTTTTCCTTTGTTTCCACGTAGAGCTTGTGACCACCAGGAACAGAGAAAATGCCTGCTGAAATATCTTCCATCAGGGACTTGGAAAGCTGCTCAAGTTTTTCCTGGCAGAATTTAACAGATGCCTCTTCATTCCGCAGCAAGATCTTATCTTGCTTATCCTTTATGATTTCCTATAAGGGAAGTATAGAGGGCTGTCACCAGGAGAAAGGAACAGATGAGAAAAAACTCCAAAGAACCTGGTGGAAAGAAGTCTAGCTGTGGTCCTCATGAGAAAAGCATTCTGTTGGAGAAGGACATGGAATAAAACAGGAATTACAAGGCTTCCTTTACTCACAACCCTGAAAATTCCATGTGAGGCAAGGGAAAGCTTCTGACCTCCTTGGGTCTCAGGTCCTTCATCAATAATATTGGTGTTGAATTACCTTATCTCTATGGCTCCTTGCAGCTGTAACTTTTGTTAATTCCATCTTCAATGACACAATGATACAACAAGGAGCCATAGGACTTGAAAGTAGCCTGGTATGAGAATCTGTTAAGAGACATTTTGTTCCTGAGAATGGGAGAGTGTCCTCAAGAAAGTGACTAGCCAAGGAATGACTTGGATATTCAGGGCAGGCTTGAATTCAATATAAGTATGCAGTTCAGAAAGATGTCTATGCTAATTATGCATCAGAGACCAGATAAATTTTTACATAAAGTACCTGAGGTTTGTTGGGAGGGGAAGAAGAAATTGCAGTCTTTTGAACTCTGTCCCTCATAAGAAACCAGACTACTCGATCCATGAGTGAGAGCGGAGGACTGGGGTCAGAAAAGATCTTCCAGGTTTAATTTACAATGGAAAGGTCTCAAAGGGTAAATAAATAGTAAGACAAAGTACCACCAGATTCTTCTGGAATGCCTGGTTGTCATCCTTGAAGGAGTGCTCCATGAAGATTGCAATGGCTTCCCTCTCACAGGCTGTGTGCAGGTCTAGCAGCTCCTGCAGCGTGTCTGTGGGGAAGCTCACTCTCTGTGCCATCTGCTCGCTGTAGTGGTTGGCTGCCTTCTGAACGGCCCCAGCGTTCTCAAGCTGGGCCAGAGTTGTCATCGCATTCTCCAAACAAGGCACTGATCCATTGTTGATGGCATCCACATAAGTCACCACCAGAGTCCTTAGCCCTAATAAGCCAGGAAATTCAAGGGATAAATATCAATTTATCACTCAATGGGATCCATTTATGTGAGATTACATTTCTAAATGTCTCTTTCTGCCTTTCTGTCTCTTTCTGTCACACACAAACACATATATATGCACACACACACACACACACACACACAAACTCACCACTTCCTTCTACTATTATTGTAGTACACAGTTAGTTGGATATTAACAAGAGACCAGGGAGCTAATGAAATCAGAGTCCGATAAAGCCTGATTAAGTAGGAAAAAACAGCCTTACAGTCACCCTGGGAAGTCCCAAGATGAAGAAAAATGGCGCAGAGGTAAAATTTCTATACTAAGTACCTGTGAGGTAAGAGCTAAATAACCAGGTGGAACTAAGAAGCATGTGCAAAAAGAGCCAATATTCAGACCATAAGTGACAGAGGGCACAAACCTGGGAAAATCTGGGAAAAGATTGCATAGGGGAAGGGCACAAGCCCTGAAGAAGACAGGAAACAGATTGGATAGTTGTGAAGAAAGGCTGCCCTTTTCCAAACCCAAAAATAAAAATTGGGAAGGTTCACAAATACCCCAGGGCAGTAGCTGCCCACTAGCCTGCCAGCTCTCTGTCTCCTGAGAGTGTACTTTGCTTTTCACTTTAATAATCCTTGCCATTATCACGTAAAACTCCTCCTACATAAAGGTCCCTCAAATTCCTTTCACACAACACCACAGAAGAACATATTTCCTCCAGTAACACTATTATCCCATTGACTCTTAATTTGTATGTTTCTTCAGAACACAAGGCTAACATAATTCAATATTAACCTTTATCTAACATACTAAAGGATATCTGGAAAACATAATTTCCCCTTGAAAATCTTAGCAGCAAATTGTAGACAGATGAGGCAGGGTAAATGTGACCCTATTTTTTTCTCAATTCTCAAGATTCCCATAAGTTTTCAGAACTTTATGGGCTAATGTGAATTATTAAATTGGTCTAAACACCCAAAATATCCTCTGTATACCTCTTGCAACTCTCATCTTATCTAATAAAGAGGGAATATGCAAATTGACCATCATGCTGTTATGGTCAAGATGGCTGCGCCCACAGTGGAGGCCAAGTTCCCATAACAAGCCTTAACAAGCAATCAGCAGGGACCTGAGGCTGCACTCCCCACCTGGTGGTACTTGACAGGGGACCTCAGGCCATGCCCTCTGCCCCAGTATCGAGCCAGGGGACCTCAGGCTGCGCCCCCACCCTGGTGCTAAGCTGGGAGACCTAAAGCTGTACCCCTTGCTGGGCAGGGCTTGACGGGGGACCTCAGTACACATCCCCCACTGGGCAGAGCTTGACAGAGGACATCATGCTGCACCCCCCCCACACACAGTAGGGCTTCACTAGGGACCTCAGGCCAAGCCCCCAGCCCTGGCGCCAGTCTGGGAGACCTCAAGCCATGCCCCCAACCAGGCAGTGCTGGATGGAAGAACTCAGGCCACATCCTCCGCCCTGGGACCGGGCCAGGGGACCTGAGGCCCCCCCCCCCTGAACCCAGCGCCAGGCCAGGGACCTCAGGCTGCACCCCCCCAATGGCTTGACGGGGAACCTCAAGGCATGCCTCCCACCCCAGCCCAGGCCAGGGGACCTCAGGCCGCTCACCCTGTCCCAGGCTATGGGACCTAAGGCTGCAACCCCTGCCCAGTGGGGCTTGACAGGGGACCTGAGGCTGCGCCCCCCACCCAGCGGGGCTTGACGGGAGACCTGAGGTTGTGCCCCCCTGCCTGGAAGGGCTTGATGGGTCTGGATCTTGCCCAATGGGGGTGGGGCCAGCCAGGTCTGAGGTATGCGCGGTTGGGCAGGGACTTGACTCTGGGTCCCACAGTGCACCAGACTCTAACAAGAGGAAGATTTTCATATACATTTTACTAATTTTCTTTCATCTCTGACACTTCTATTATAAAGGGCAAATAGCAATATTAAAATATTTCCTCTAATTAATTCCCTTTTAATGTGCACAAATTTTGTGTACTGGGCAACTAGTTCATTATAAAGAACTTCAACTGAGGAAATATATATTCTGTTTTTTATCCCCAGTTAGTGATTCATTAAGATTAGAAGATTTTTTTATATGTATGGATAATATAGATTTTGCTGATAAAGGTTGTAATTTTG
This sequence comes from Myotis myotis, assembly GCF_014108235.1. Classification (NCBI taxonomy): domain Eukaryota; kingdom Metazoa; phylum Chordata; class Mammalia; order Chiroptera; family Vespertilionidae; genus Myotis; species Myotis myotis. The sequence continues at coordinate 67,334,507 of NW_023416324.1, forward strand.
GAGAGGAATTTGTAAACACCCAAAAGTGTGATAAGTATACACTTGTCATCATGGAGTATGAACATCTATGACTTATACTATATATAGAATCAAAAAGAAATCCTGTGCTGGGGTCCAGCCCCAGCGGGTCCAGGGGTTCCCAAAGGCGTAGACAGAGTTGGCGAAGAAGGAATGACACAGAGGCAGCATTCAGTTGATCAGCAGCCTAGGCAGGATCTCTAGCCAGGATCTCCAGCCAAGTTCTGGTCTGGATCTCCAGCGAAGTTCTGGTTAGGATCTCCAGCCAGGTTCTGTGTCCATGTTCTCTTGCTAGGTTCTCCAGGTTCTCCAGCCAGGTTCTGTAGCCATGTTCCCTCGCTAGGTTCTCCAGCCAGGTTCTGTCCAGGTTCTCCAGCCAGGTTCAGTCACCAGGTTCTAATCAGGTTCTCTTGCCAATTTCTGTAGTCAGGTTCAGTCCAGGATCTTTTGCCATGTTCTCTCGCTAGGTTCTGTCTCTAGGTTCGGAGGCCAGTTTCTGTCCAGGATCTTTTGCCATGTTCTCTCCAGCGAAGTTCTTCTGTCTCTAGAGAACGTTCTGTGTAGGTTCTGTGCCTAGGTTCTGTCTCTCTTAGTTCTGTCTTGTTACATCTGTATTTATACCAGTTGATTCCAATCCTATCAATCTCTATTCCAAAGGTTAGGGCGTTTCTTATCTCCATTCCAGGGAGTAAAGATTATGTAGCTTAAGCATGATTGTTCGTAGTTAAAGTGATTAATTACCCACCTGGCACTTAGTTAAGAGGTTTTATTCCCTCCCTAACTTCAGGGGAAAATCCCTACCTGGGGAAACAACCTTTCTCAGAGACCTTGGTTAAAACACATAGTGCCAAGAAGGTGAGCAAACATATTAAGAACAGTATGCCATATATGCCAGGTCCCTTGAAACAGCAAGCATGGACCGGCTCCTGACAAATTCCCCCTTTTTTATTTTTTAAAAACAGGCATTAAAAAGAAAAAACCCCAAATGCTCTCTTGTATCCATTTTAAGAGTAGGATTGGTGCTTTCCGCTATTACCTGAGTCCTGATCTATCACCCTAGGGAGAGCTTGCCAATCCTGCACTTTCCCGGGGTGGAAAGGCTGCAGTGGGGTTAAGGATAAGGCTCCTTGGGCCTACCTCCTCCCATGCCTTTACATTTACCTTTCCTTCCTTAGAAAAGCATGGACATACTTCTTGCATAAAACGTTCTGTCTGACTGGGAGTAACCTTAATTCCTCTGCTAGCAAGCATATGTGTTAAAAGATCAATACCGAGTCTTTTTTCTTTAGACTCAGTATGGCACATCTTCTCAATCTAAGAATCAATACAGAGTCTTCTTTCTTTGGACTCAGTATGGCCCATCTTCTCAATCTAAGTTCTGTACTATCCACCTTCTTACCCTACTTATCCTCTATAGGGGGGTCTGCAGTACCCTGGTGGCGTCCTATCCGTCCCGAGTGTGGGGTTCTCAATGGGGGGGGCTTACCTAGGGGAATCCTGTTCCAGGGGTTACCAAAGGTGTGGACGGAGTCGGTGAAGACTATCCACCCTCTTCCTACGGTGGAGTCCTATCCATCCCGAGAATGGGGCTTACCTAGGGGTCCCTGTTCAGGCGCCAGATGCCGGAGTCCAGCCCCAGCGGGTCCAGGGGTTCCCAAAGGCGTAGACGGAGTTGGCGAAGAAGGAATGACACAGAGGCAGCATTCAGTTGATCAGCAGCCTAGGCAGGATCTCTAGCCAGGATCTCCAGCCAAGTTCTGGTCTGGATCTCCAGTGAAGTTCTGGTTAGGATCTCCAGCCAGGTTCTGTGTCCATGTTCTCTTGCTAGGTTCTCCAGGTTCTCCAGCCAGGTTCTGTAGCCATGTTCCCTCGCTAGGTTCTCCAGCCAGGTTCTGTCCAGGTTCTCCAGCCAGGTTCAGTCACCAGGTTCTAGTCAGGTTCTCTTGCCAATTTCTGTAGTCAGGTTCTGTCCAGGATCTTTTGCCATGTTCTCTCCAGCGAAGTTCTTCTGTCTCTAGAGAACGTTCTGTGTAGGTTCTGTGCCTAGGTTCTGTCTCTCTTAGTTCTGTCTTGTTACATCTGTATTTATACCAGTTGATTCCAATCCTATCAATCTCTATTCCAAAGGTTAGGGCGTTTCTTATCTCCATTCCAGGGAGTAAAGATTATGTAGCTTAAGCATGATTGTTCATAGTTAAAGTGATTAATTACCCACCTGGCACTTAGTTAAGAGGTTTTATTCCCTCCCTAACTTCAGGGGAAAATCCCTACCTGGGAAACAACCTTTCTCAGAGACCTTGGTTAAAACACATAGTGCCAAGAAGGTGAGCAAACATATTAAGAACAGTATGCCATATATGCCAGGTCCCTTGAAACAGCAAGCATGGACCGGCTCCCGGCAATCCTGGAGAACACATCCTGTAATATATTCAAAAAATATTAGGCCCCACAAAATGTGAAATGGAGACTCACGTTTCCCAGTGACCATGATTCCCTCTCTGAGGGTCTTGGTCCTCGCCTGGGTGAGGATGTAAGAACAGAAGTTCTTTGTTTCTTCCTTGAAGTAAGGATCCAATTGTTTGTCCTCAACCTTCTCAATATTGGCTAGGAGTTTTTTGTCATTTGTTGGCCGGTCAAAGACAAAACATTTCCGTCTTGGAAAGAAATTTCGGATGCACTCTCTTCGGAAATTGGATATTTGAGCTTTGTGATTCATGCCTGAAAGGTTAAAACAAACAAACAAACAAAAACAGGTATTACAGTAGAAGCCGTCTAAGGACAAGGGACCTAAATATTTTTATGACAGGGATTTTTGTATCTTTGCCGAATTCTCTCTGTATAACTTCTGTGTGTAACTCCTCTAGCATGGACATCCAAATGCTTCTTTAACATAAAATTTACCATGATCCAACTCCAGGGAAAATTTTTTGAAGCGATCAACATAGTTAAAAAAACAACAACAATGACCTATTGCTACTATCAGACCTAAAAATGGTAGAGTATGGTGTGTATTGTCTATATTGCTTACTGTATGAATAACAGAAACATGGGTCAAATGTACGTTTTGGTCTACTTGATCACATGGGAAAATGAAGCTATGGATCAAAATGAAGAGCCCAAACAAGACTTAATGAAGCAATGTTAGAAATAACAGCAGATTATTTAAGGAAAACTGTTTAGATGCTAAAAATGAAGTGTACAGCATTAGCTCTTAAAAAAATAAAAACCTCTGAAGAGTGAAGAGTAAACGTAGCTAAAATGTAATTTTTTAAAAGAATATATATTTTATTGATTTTTTAAAGAGAAGAAGGAAGAGGGATAGAGAGTTAGAAACATCAATGAGAGAGAAACATCCATCAGCTGCCTCCTGCACACCTCCTACTGGGGATGTGTCCACAACCAAGGTACATGCCCTTGACTGGAATCAAACCTGGGACCTTTCAGTCCACAGGCCAATGCTCTATCCACTGAGCCAAACCGGTTAGGGCTAAAATGTAATTTTAAGATATTACCATTGGTCTCTAAATTCTTTAAGGTAAAGAACTATATTCAATCTTATAGTTTTGCTGTGTAGACTATTTCTCATTGTTTTTGAGAAACTATGAATAGAAACATGAAATCAAGAGTGTATAAATCAGAAGTGATGTTCCTTTCAAGGTTTCATCAGATACCTACATGCCCATGTAAATATAACCCATTCATATGTTTTTATTATTTTGAAATTATAGCATGGGTAAATATGTGGAAATGGAAAAAAGCTATGATACAGAAAGAAAGATTTAACATAATTAAAATGTCTATAATGCCCAAAGCAATCTATAGATTGAACATAATCCCATACAAAATACCAATGGCATTTTTCACATCACTACAATAAATAATCCAAAAATGTATATGAAACCATAAAAGACCCTGAATAGCCACAGAAATACTGAGAAAGAAGGACAAAGTTGGAGGTTTCATGCTACCTGATACCAAACTATAATACTATGCTGTGCTTATCAAAATAGCACAGTGCTGAATAAAAACAGACATATACATCAATGGAACACAACAGAGTCCAGAAATAAACCCACACAAATATGATCAATTAGCAGATGACAAAGGAGGCAAAACAACATACAATGGGGTAAAGACAGTTTTTTCAATACATGGTGTGGGGAAAATTGGGCAAATACACACACAAAAATGAAACTACATGACCTTCTTACACCATATACAAGAATAACCTCAAAATGGATTAAAGGCTTAAATGTAAGTCTCAAAATTACTATAAGAAAACAAAGGAAGTAAAACCTCAGATATTTTTCTTAGCAATGTATTTATTTTCATATCTCTTCTCTGGTAAGGGAAACAAAATAAATAAACAAATGGGACTACAGCAAGCTAAATAGTTTTTGCACAGCAAAGGAAGTCATCAACAAACAAACAACCACCTGAATGGGAGAATATATTCTCCAATGACACATCTGATAAGGGGTTAATATCCAAAATTTATAAAGTACTCATACTATTCATCATAGGAACAAACCATCTGATTTAAAAGTGAGCTGAATAAATACTTCTCCAAAGAGGACATAAAGGTGGCCAATACAGGTATGAAAAGATGTTCAACATCGCTAATCATCAGAGAAATGCAAGTTAAAACCATAATGAAATATCACCTCATGCCTGTCTGAGTGGCTCTCATCAAATAAATCAACAAAGAATAAGTGTTGGCACTGTTGGTGGGTATGCATATTTGTACAGTTACTATGGAAAAAAGAATGGAGGTTTCTCAAAAGAAGTAAAAATAGAACTACCTTATGGCCCAGTGACTTCACTCTGGTTATATATCTGAAGAAATCCAAAACACTAATTCAAAAGAATATATGACTCCTATATTCATTGCAGCATTATTTATAATTGCCAAGATATGGAAGTAACCTAAGTACCCCAAAACAGACAGTAGATAAAGAATAGGTAGTATATATACACAATGGAATACTATTTGATCATAAAAAAGAGTGAAATTGTACCTTTTGAGACAGTATGGATGAATCTAGAGCAGCCGTGGGCAAACTATGGCCTGCGGGCCGGATCCGGCCCATTTGAAATGAATAAAACTAAAAAAAAAAAAAAGACTGTACCCTTTTATGTAATGATGCTTACTTTGAATTTATATTAGTTCACACTAACACTCCATCCATGCTTTTGTTCCAGCCCTCCGGTCCAGTTTAAGAACACATTGTGGCCCTTGAGTCAAAAAGTTTGCCCACCCCTGATCTAGAGAGTACTATGCTCACTGAAATAAGTTCAACAGAGAAAGACACATATCTAATGATTTCACTTATATGTGATTCTAAAGAACAAAATAAACAAACAAACTTGAAATAGATTAATAGATACAGAGAAAAACCTGATGGCTGCATGAAGAGAGGAGCACAGGAGGAGGGGAGGGGGACCGCTGCGTGAAAAAGGTGAAGGAATTAACCAATACAAGTTGGTAGTTACAAAATAGTCATGGGGATGTAAAATACAGCATACGGAATATCCTATATAATAAAGAAGTAATATGCAAATTGACCATCATACCCTTGCACATGATGGCTGCCCCCATGTGGTCAAAGATGGCTGCTCCATGTGGTCAAAAGATGGTCACCACAAGATGGCCGGCAGGGGAGGGCAGTTGTGGGTGATCAGGCCAACAGGAGAGGACAGTTAAGGGAGACCAGGCTGGCAGGGGAGGGCAGTTGGGGGCAACTGTGCCTGCAAAGGAGGGAGGAAAGTTTGGGGTGACCAGGCCAGCAGGGGAAGGCAGTTATGGGTGACCAGGCCAGCAGGGGAGGGCAGTTGGGGACAACCGGGCTGGCAGGGGAGGGCAGTTGGCGGTGATTGGGCTGGCAGGGGAGCAGTTAGGCATCGATCAGCCTAGCAGTGGTGTGGTTAGGGAGTAATCGGGCAGGCAGAAGTAGTTAGGGGCAATCATACAGGCAGGCAAGTGGGATTGGGCCAACAAGGATCAGGCCTAAACCGACAGTCAGACATCCCCTGAGGGGTCCCAGGTTGGAGAGTGTGCAGGCTGGGCTGAGGGACACCCCCCCCCTCAGTGCACGAATTTTGTGCACCGGGCGTCTAGTAGTTCATAATATTGTAATAACTATGCATGGTGTCAGGTGACTACTTGAAGTATAGTAGGGATCTAGTTGTAAAGTATGTGTTATCTAATCACTATGCTATATATTTAAAAATAATACAAAATGATATTGAGTATAAACTACAATTGAAAAATAAATTGTTTTTAAAATAAAAAATCTATGATGTATAAATTACAATTATATTCTGATAATTATCAAAAATTACACAAATGGATAGATTGAAAAGATAAAATATACTTCTTCAGGCTTATTAGAACATAAAGTCATTTTTATAGATTACATATGTATAAAGACATTAAAAAGTCATTTTTATAGATTACATATGTATAAAGACATTAAAAAGTCATTTTTATAGATTACATATGTATAAAGACATTAAAAAGTTATATGCCCATTTTAGATGAATTATGTCTAGTTACATGAAAGATATTTTTTTCATTAGATAAGCTTTTCATTGTAATTTTATGCCTACCAAGTATCTGATCAGCTGATTTCCTCATCACAGAAAAGCAGGAACTAAAAGTAATAAATATAAGTGTCTGGTCTTTAGAAGGCTTTAACACCACTGTATTCAACGTTACAATTGGATTCTAAATTACAAGTGTAAAGAGCAAATGGGTTATGAATAGTTTTACTCTACTTTAGGCTCTTCTTTTCTTAAGTGAACTTAAACTCCAGTCCATAGAGCTTTTCAACTCATTCCCAGCCACCATTTCTGCAGACTTCTAGTCTCAAGTACAAATGCAACTCCAATCATGATGTTTACTACCTCCCATCCACTGCCCAGCCATGCTGTTACCTGGAACCAGCTTCAAGGCATTCTCCAAGTACTCATCTGCTGTGATAGGGTGACCATTTAACTCCAGCTCCAGGCAGAAATCCCGTACGACCCAGATAAAGTCTGGAAAGAAACTCACAAACTCTGATGAATCTTCTACTCCATCTGGTGTAGGGGAGGACTTTGCCCTGATGAGTTCTGTCAGCTCTGCCACATAACTAGTACCTGGCTAAGGAAAATAAAGTTTCTACTCATAATTCCCACATTTCTCTGATTAAAAAAAATATTACAAACACTCTCTTTTATTCTGGTTCCTTTTGGTCTACCAAACGCAACTAAGTGAGAGGGAAGGAGAAACTGACTGGATCTCCATTCCCATTGAAGCCATGACACATGGAAGTTGGGTTCCTGGAAGGATACTGCAGCTGCTCCAGGGCCTGGTGGTTGATGGTGCTCAGGCTGTTGTAGACGAAGCTGCTACACAGAAGCACAGCCAGGGCAAAGATCCATGAGTCATTCTTAGGGTCGCCCTAAAAGTACATCAGGGCAAGACATTTAGGGGTTTACCCATACAGAAATTCATTCAGACACTAAGTCTAACAGTCCTTCATTTTATTTCTGGAAAGTTACTCACAATGCAAGCAAGTTTGAAGATGGGAATAAATATACACATGAGCGTTAGCAATTAAAAAAACATTATCTGTGACTGTGATTTTTGTCATCACAGGGTTTTCTTTTTAATGAATTGGATGAAATAAAATAACCTATAAAAATAACTTAGTGCAGCACCTGGTGTGCTATTATGTTAAGTGAACGGTGTTAGCAAATATTTATTCTACATATATTTGTTGGTCATGGACTATATAAAATATTTTATAGTTAACATAACTGGGATGTATTCAAGAAATATTTATGGGAAGCTACTGAATATTTCTACTGTTGTTAAAAATAAAAAGCAGTTTAAAATGACAAATATTACTTTCATGATGACTACTTCAAAGCATGACAAACATCTATAGCAAGGAATATAACAAGGGTAATATCTATATAAGGCTGACATCAATATAACATATATAAGCATTGAAAACTTTAGCTATAGTAGTAAATGAATGGCGGGAGGGAAGATATGAACAAAAAAACTTGTATGCATATATGCACAAAACATGGACACTGACAATAGCATGCTGAAGGCCTGCAGAGGGGATAGGTGTGAGAAAGATGTGGTCAATAGGAGGGGAAGAAGGGAAAAATATGTAATACTTTCAATAATAAATATAAATTTTAAAAAGTATTAACTTAAAATTTACAAGTCTAGCACGGAAGACCAGAGCTCTGAAAGTTGGAAAATTTTACATAACATAAAGTCTTCCTCAGCATCTTGATTGAAAATTAAAGACATAGCAGAGTGTGAATTTGAATAAATGAAGGTATCCTGCAGGAGGGAAGACCCACAGAAGCAAAAATAGACATGGCCTCATACAGAAGTCTTTTCAATAAAAGTAGAATTATTTGATCTGACTGGAACAGAGGGTAGTTCAAGAAGTTAAAGCTGGATAGTGAGCCTAGTGCAACCAGATGAAAGACCTTAAAGGAGGGGTTAATTTGTATAAAATATAGCAGGTCTAAATAATGGCACAACACAGAATTTTGTTTTATTATAAACACTGTCTAAAGTTGCTCCCCAGATCAAAAGTGAAAAATACCTACAAAAATTTGAAAGGAAATGCTGATTTGTCCATTTATATTCCAAAGCCCAATTTTAAAAAAAAAAATTACAATAAGAAGTGGCACTTATGACACACAATAGGTTATTTAATCAGCAAGAGTATTTGATATCCTATCTAATAAAAGAGAAACATGGCATTAGCCGTACCTCCACTACCCTTCCCATTGGCTAATCAGGGTGATATGCAAATTAACTGCCAGCCAAGATGGTGGCCGGCAGCCAGACAGCTTGAAGCAAACATGAGTCTTGCTTGCTTCAGTAATAGAGGACTCCAAGGTTCCCCGCCTGCCTTGCTGGCCTCTGAGCTTGCAGTTTGAAACATTGCTACAAATATAGAAGCTAAACAAAACCCCAGAAACCTGCTTTCAGCCAGCTGGGATCTCAGAGCTGGAGTTGAAACAGTGTTTCGATTATAGAACCCAAACAAACCAGATACCTGCTTTCAGCAGCCGAGGCCTCAGAGCTGGAGCCAAGACTCAGAGCTAAAGCTGGCCCAGAATAAGAAAAGAAAAAAGAAAAAAAGGACAGGTTGGGAGCTTCAGTCACCTGCCAGCCTGAAAACAGCCCTCAGCCCTTCACCCAGACTGGCCAGGCACCCCAGTGGGGACCCACACCCTGATCCAGGACACCCTTCAGGGCAAACCAGCCAGCCCCCACCCATGCACCAGGCCTCTATCCTATATAGTAAAGGGTAATATGCCTCCCAGCACCGGGATCAGCGGAGGCACGAGGCCTCCCGGCACCGGGATCAGTGTGACAGGGGGCAGCGCCCAAACCCCCTGATTGCCCTGCGGCTCTGTGTGTGACAGGCGGCGGGGCCACAAACTCCCTATCCGCCCTGCTCTGTTCATGACAGGGGAAGGCGCCCCAATCCCCTGATCAGCCCTCCTCTGTGCCTGATAGGGGGGAGCCTCCCAACACCCTGACCGCCCTGCAGCTCTGTGTGTGACAGGGTGCAGCGCCCCAACCCCCCTACATGGGCCCTGCTCTGTGTGTGACGGGGTAGAGCCATAACCTCCCATCGGCCCTGCCCTGAGTGTGACAGGGTGCAGCACCCCATCCCCCTGATCCACCCTGCTCTCTGTGTGACTGGTGGCAGTGCCACAACTCCCCTATCGGCCCTACTCTCTGAGTGACAGGGGGGAGCTCCCCAACCCCCTGATGGGCCCTGCTCTGTGCGTTACAGGGCGGAGCTCCCCAACCCCCTGATTGGCCCTGCTCTGTGAGTGACAGGGGGCAGCGCCCCAACCCCCTGATTGGCCCTGCTCTGTGTGTGACAGGGGGTGGCGCTGCAACCTCCCCATCGATCCTGCCTTGAGTGTGACAGGGGGTGGTGCCCCAACCCCCCAATAGCCCCTACCCTGAGTGTGACTGAGGGTGGCATCGCAACCTCCCAATCACCCTGCTTTCTGCATGACAGGGGGCGACACCCCAACTCCCCAATCAGCCCTGCTCTGAGCCCGACCAGGGGCTGCACCTAGGGATTGGGCCTGCCCTCTGCCACCCAGGAGCAGGCCTAAGTCAGCAGGTCATTATCTCCTGAGTGGTCCCAGACTGCGAAAGGGCACAGGCTGGGCTGAGGGACCCTTCCTCCCCCCCAAGTGCACAAATTTTTGTGCACCGGGCCTCTAGTCCTTTATAATAAAGAGCTAATCTGCTAATTATACTGGACAGCAAAATGACCTTCTGGAACAACCAGTGAGTGGGGGGGTGGGGACAGGAGCCTGGGCCTCGAGGCCAGTCATGACGGTACTGGCACCCCCCACCCACAGCTTCCACAAAGGCAGTGGGAGAGGCGATGGTGCAAGCAGGTCCAGTCCTGATGCCACACCATCCACCGAGGTGGCTGCAGGTGAGAGGGCCTAATCCACAATTGGACATCTGCCAAGGGCTCCCGGGCTGCCAGAGCAATGTCTGACTGCCAGCTTATGCCCCATCACCTGGAAGTGGCAGGTGGACCTCCCCCCTGTGGGGTCCTTGACTGGGAAAGGGCGCAGGCCAGGTTAAGAAACCACCCGAGTGCATGGATTTTCATGCCCCGGGCCTCTAGTATAAAAATAAACGCAAAAATTTTAAGTATTCTTTGGGTAGAAATAGAAAGTTGTAGAAATTTAGGTACTAGTTCTAAATAAGTCTCAAACTAAAGCAGAAAAGGAGAAATCATTCATTTTACCCTTTAGTAGAAAACTAAAATATCAAAAACCCATCTTAAAATGTTGTAGAAAAAACACATCTTTTATAGAAGCATCTCATTCAGAGGTGTCTCAAAGTCTTCCAAAATGCTTGGTGAGTACTTGGTGAACTTCACCAGAGGACCAAAGACTTTTTGAGGGCAGGTCTTTTACATGGGTCACTAGTATCTACAGTACTAACTTAAAGACCCAGGAATATGGTGCTCAGCAATTGTTTACTAAATTGAATAAAATTATTCACGAGTGCCGAGAAATAAAAGAAAATTTACTCAGTGTACCATGACACCTTACCTAGAATTAAGAGTCAAACAAGGGAGAATTTGCCTGATATATAATTCAATTTCTAGATTTCACAAATAGATCAAGAAGTTAAGGAGTTAATTATGAGAATATCCGGATTGAAAACATTTTATCTGTGACCCTCTGCCTTACCTTTTCCACATCGCCCAGCCCCTCAGTGTCCAGAAGGACCAGAGTGCAATCAGGCTTACAGAGGTGAGGCACACACCACATCCAGATGCCCTTGGTTTCAGACTGCACCGTAGAGCCCAGAGGGAAACCTATAAAGGAAGGGGAGGCCCAGCTCACAGTGACAGCAGACAATCTAAGCAGTCAAGTGGCTATAAAATCAGACTTTTTGGTGTGGAATTACACCAAGATATAAAAGATTGTGCTTTCTCTATTTTATAAGAATGATTTATTTTGTGTGTCATCTATTTGAAGGAGGAGATGAATGTTAACAGTGAAAATGATATCCAGAAAGAGCTCAAAATGGAGGTGAAGTGCATCCATGAATCAGATATAATAAAGGTCACTGAATACCATAATAAGAGCATATTAAAGTATGGTCCAGTAAAGGCCGAATAGAAGTGGATAGAAGAGAGACATCTAAAGAAAAAGAAATTCAGATAATATTTTTCCAATCAAAGTGATAAAAATAAAAATGGCAAATGGTGTGGGAGAGGTTGTTAACAACAATGGGATGTGAACTCAAAAAAATCTTTAAACATGGTGATAGATATGCAATTATCTTTATATAGTCATGGGAAAAGCAAAATTCTATGAGAGAGCAAAACATGTTATAAGCAAGAGAGGAGGCACAATTTCAAGACCCCAGTGTTGGCACAGGTAAAAGAAGGAGTCTATGCATTACTAGGAGGGATTTTCCTTAACAGAAGTAAAACTATAAATATGGCAATAGAATAGATTAAGGTAATAATTTAGTGATGATAATTAAACTTAGAAGTTTGTTTTGTTGAGAGGTGTGTAGTTCTCAATTCATGTAACCAGGGAAGAAAACTAATAAGCTGTCATATAGTTAGAGTAAAAACAATTGGCCTCGGCCTAAGATAATACCATTAAGGTAGTAATTTATTAGTAAAAATTAGAATTAGTAGATTGGTTTATTGAAAGGAATTTTGTTCTTCATGTGACTAGGGAAGAAAACTAAGAAACTCTGATACAGCTAGAGTCAAAGAATTGTCCTCTGCCTGAGACACCACTCACCGTGATTCTGTCCTGCAAGCCGATTCATCAAGTAGGATTTGCCTGTTCGATATAGTCCTGCAATGGCCACGACCACCACTGGCTGAGAAATCTGGTCAAGAATCTCTAGAGCTTCCTGATTCACTGACAGCTGCTCATTGTTATTTTCCACCAGGCAAATGGGGGCCATCATGTTGGGTCTAGATGCCATGGCAACCTGCCAACCTAGAAGAAATCCCAGTGGAAATAAGCTTACAATGCTATTCTCTGAAGCAGAGTCATGCGAAGCACCCATCAATTAAGGCAGTGTGCATGTTCTACTTTCCTTCTGGCACAGTAGCATAGGCCAAGCCCTACAGTGAAAAATTCATCTATTTTTGGTTCTATACTTATAGTGAATCTCTGGAAGGGCCAATGTGTTCCCAATGCTGTGAGGATCTTAGATTGAATGTTACTGCTGCACTAGGCAGTCACATCTTGTAATGCAGTCGAGTGGCTTTACCCTATGCCAGGGTCACTACTGAGAAGCAAATCCATCACCTCATGTGAACATCCTCTCCCCAAACTTAAGGTTTAACCAGCTGCTAAAAGGATGTTGAGGAAGAACCTGTTTGGGACCAGAGCAATCTGAGGACACAGCCAAGAAATTTTAAGCCACATGTTTCATGCATTGCTGGAGGCTAATTCCAGCCAGCAGGTCTTAATTATGCAAGAAGTTCATCAGAGGGCTGATGGAACTTGGGGCTTCAGCAGGGCTGAAAATCTGCATGTTATTACCTCCTGCTGAACAGCTGTATGCATTTCCCCTAACCTGATAATCCTTTACTGTTTACCAAACCTTACATTTGATATGTATATCTGCTTTGCTATAGGGCAAATGTGGGAGTAAAAAGCTCTGGGTCTGGAGATTTGGGAGCTTAGTCACTAGAACTAAGTTTCCCACTGGCTTTCCCCAAAATACCTTACAAATTCTAATTTCTTCTCTAGTCTCTTTATTCATTTATGCACAGCCCTTCTCCAGATTCCTGAACCCTAGTAGCTGCAAGGAAAGTCAAGACTGACACAATGCATCTCACTGTCTCGTGGTCCTAGCTGTTGAGAACAGCTGTAGAACTAGTGATGAGTATGACTAGTATTCATCACAGTCTGAGGTTTTAGGTGGACAAGTTGGTTTGATAAGTGACAGACCAATAAAATGTAATATCTATGGCTACATTTATGATACTGAAGGGACTGAAGGAGTTTGGGGTTCCAGAAGAGAAATAGCTTTTGATTTTTCTCCTTTTTTAGAAGTCTTCAAAATCCTTTTGGCCACAAAGTTTAACAGTCATCCCCTGTTCAGAGAAACTGAGTCATGGGATATTTATTTTGTTTTTCAAAATAAAGTGTTCATCAAAATTTAAAAATAGACTGATATTATAAACTAATAAAAAGCATATATTAATAAAACAGTCAATAAAGAATATCAAGAAGACCTCACAAATTCTGCATTCTCCATGTCCTGTTAAAAATATCCATGTGAAAATATCAAGTGGGTGTGCATAATTCCTGGACATGTCTGACCTAGAACTTTGTTAGGACGGAGAAAGTAATTCTTATATTCCAGGAAGTGCTGTGCTGGTCCGTCCTAATTTTCAGACCATACCAAGAATGAAGCTGAGCCGGGCAGTGTCCTAAGCAAATTTGAGCCTGAACAGTGAATTATAGCCTTGTCAGGGGACAGCATGCTCCTTTCCCAACTTTTAAGGATCTGACTGGGAGCTGGGGGTGAGGCCACAATCATAATGAAGCCCATCTCTAGCCCCTTTTCTTTCTTTCTCTTTCTTTCTTCTTTCTTTCTTTCTTTCTTTCTTTCTTTCTTTCTTTCTTTCTTTCTTTCTTTCTCTCTTTCTCTCTTTCTTTCTTTCTTTCTTTCTTTCTTTCTTTCTCTCTCTCTCTCTTCCTTTCTTTCTCTTCCTTCCTTTCTTTTTTACTTTCTGTCTTTCAATCTTTTTTTCTCCTCTTTCTCTTTTTCCATCCAATAAATAAAGGCAAACTAGAGCTCTCTGAGCCAAGTCTGCTCTTGAGAAAAAAATTAAATTAAAAAAAAATTAAATTTAAAATGTTGTGTAAGCAGTGAATCTAATGTGGAATAAGAATAGGACCACAAGTCCAACCTAGTGCACATTACAATGAGGAACACTGAGCTCATGCATGAAGAAGCTGCCTCCATGTCCCACCCCATCCCATTAAACAGCCAGGAGAAGACCCTAATCTCTCAGCTCTCCATGCACCCACATTGTCTGCTATACTTGCTGTTGTCCTGGTTATGTGAAGTCCTGCTTGGCTGTCACCTCACAACTACCACTGCTCCTAATGGGGAAACTAAAGCCAGCAACTGAGCCCTGCAGTCCAGGCTACCAGGCTACAGGTGTCCCTACCTCTCCATTCGTCAGTCCATTTTGAGTCAGAAATTGAGAGGCTTAAGCTCAGGACCAAGTTGCTTGCAAAACAAAGTTGAATTCCCACTTCTGTCCCACAGCTCCTCAGGTCAGTGTGTCACAGAACAACTCCCAGGTCCTTCTCACTCCTCCTCCCACTTCTCTGTTGCTACTTTACAGAAGTTTAAAAAAAAAAGCTGAGGAATTTTGTTTTCATTCTTACAGAGGACTCAGCAAAACAACTGAACCTAAAAACAATAATTGATGTAATATTTTGGTAGGGTCTAAACATTTGGAAACTGCAGATAAAAACCCAGCTTAGACTCTATAGTTATTTTTAATAGTTGATTAAAATATGTGAGAATGAAGTATTTCATCTAAATACCACTTTATAGAATCTTTGGAATACTAAATACAGCTCATACAATAATGTTTTAATATTTAAATTGCATGGTTAAAGACAATGTCTTTGTTTTTTCACTGTCCCACAGACATCAGGGAAATGTGTGAGAGGGGGAGGAGGAAGATGGAGGAAGTGACTGCAACCAGCGCTTCTTAGCAAAGGACAGTTTGGTTCCTCAGTCACAGAAAGGACTTCAGCCCCTTTAAGCAGGTGATGGAGGATGCACTCCTCCTGTTCCCAGGCAGGGCTCTTTGTGCAGCCTGGGAAGGTGCTCAAAAGGGATCAGCCCATCCCAGGAACAAGCTGTGTCTGCTGCAGCCCTGCAGCAGCCTTCCATCCAAACAGAGGGGCTGAGGTGCCTCCAGTTTAAGGTCCCTCCAGCCACCCCTCCTCTGCCCCCACCATAAGCCAGCTGCCTCCAAGGCTGACAGTGAAGAGCCTTCACCTCCAGTGCCAGGTGTGCTGCACTGGAGCACGCATTGTTATTGTTGATGTTAGTTAATGAACATGCGTATGGAAATCCAAGTCTCTGAGCTAACTTACCTGTCTCCTAAGCTGCAGACAGTGGATAAATTCTCTCCTCTCACCTTGCTCCTTCTGTGTCTGGCTCCCCGGGGTGCCACAGTTCTCTTTAGAAGCTGAAGATCAAGCCGGATATTACAGTGAAACAGTGTGGTTAAGAACCAAAATCGAAAGGACACATCCTTTTCTGGGAAGTTGTGCTGTTGTTTCACCCCTTCCCCCTCCTCCCAAAGGAATGAGATCGGCCAGGGTGGGAGGACCTCCTTATCCCACACCCAGCTTGGAAACACCAGGCTGGCACCGCCTCCTCATGGGGCTTGTGTTCGCTGACCCCACAGTGAACACAGCTGCAGGGCTGAATGTGAGCCAGTAACAGCAGGCTGGCAGGTCTGCAGCCTGTCTCTCAGAGGTACTTTGGAAAGGCAATAAGGTTTTTCTTGTTGTTGTTTTAATTTTATGCTAAGGCTGCCTTTTCCTTTGTGGCTTCTTGGAAAAATCTCATTATTAATTTATCCTTCCTCATTATCAATAACTGTGTGCATAAATCTCTTATTTTCCCAATCAAGAGATAGTCACTAGTATTTTGTAGCATATTCTCCCACTTACAGTTGTGTGCTGTTTTTCTTTGTGGTGTCTCTGTGGGGGATTGTAAGGGTCCTGAGTTTATATTCGGAGTGTTTCTTTCAGTGAAATAACATAAAAATACAAACTCAAAAGTGAACATTCAAAATGAACAAAGAAATCATAACCATCAACAAGTTTTTAAAAGTTGGCAAGTGCCAAAAGTATTATCTGTATTCTGGTTTTATTGTCTATTAAGTTTCATTCCCCATATTTGCATTTTCATCTGAATAATAATGCAGAAAAAAATATGTAATTGTACAGGATTCTACTCTATTAGACTATTTTAAAAAAAAAACTGTAATCAAAGTATTTTTGTTATACCTGTTGTCTTCTGGACAGATATAGGTAGGAACTGTGTTATTAGAACAATTTGGGGTTAGTTTCATTGCTTATTTTTCTCTGCCTAGAATTATCTGAGTTGGTTTCTTTGTATTTCAAATCTTTGACTTGATTCTTGGGATCCTCTTGTCTGCTGTTGGATCTCTGTATATTATTCTTTATTTCAGTCAGTGTATGCTTAATTTCTAGTTGGTCTTTTTTCATATCCTCCGGGGTCTCACTAAATTTATCAGTGGTTTCCAGAAAATTCTTGAAAAACCTTATAACCATGGATTTGAATTCTATATCCAGTAGTTTGCTTTCCTCCATTTCTGTCATTTGTGACCTGTTTCTTTGTCTCCTCATTTTTTATGCTTCCCTGTGTTGGTAGAGTGGCTTTGTGTGCTAGGTGTCATATAGGGCCCAGTGGCTCAGCCTCCCCAATTACCTGAGGTGGACACTCTTGGTGCACCACTTTGTGGGCTTTGTGAACAATATTGTTGTAGTCTTGTTGTAGTTAAGCCTTGATTGTTGTAGGCTCACTGGGAGGAATTGACCTCTTGGCCAATTGGCTGTGAGAATCAGCTGTGTCTGCAGTGGGAGAACTTCTGTGCTGAAGAAACCCTTCTGGGGCAAGACTTGCTTCAGTGGGGCTTTGGTGCTCACTGAGTCTGCCCCCTGAGTGTGTCCCTTATGGATCTGAGGAGTTGTAATCTGGATGGTCCCACTCTGACCATTGGGTACACTGGCTCTTGGATCTAAAGAGGTGCTAATTTAGCCTCTGCCTGAGGCTACCCAGCAGGAGCTATGAAGAGATCTGCAGATTCCCCTTCCTTTTTTGGAGTTTGGAGGTGCCCAGATGAGGCCCACCTGTGAAGCACTGCAAGCTTCTGTGGGGCCTTCGAATCTCTTAGAAATTCTGGGTCTGTCTGGCCCAGCTGCAATTTGTTAGGTAATTTTCAGATTGCAAAGGGCCAGGGCAGTCATATGCAAAAGCCTCTGCCACAGTCTGGGTGGGGCAGGGTCTCAGGGAATCAACAGGGCGGAGCAAGCAGCTATAGCTGATCCTCAGCCCTGCACTAAGGGGCCCCTCATCTCAGTGTCCTGGTAATTGCTGCAAGCACCTCTGAGAGAAAGCCGCCCTCAAGTTCCGAGTTCTGCCTGCTGCCAGACAGTCCAGTTTCTTCCCGTATGAGTCCTGGGTCCCCAGAGACTTCTGGGAACTGGAGTTCAGAGCAGTCAGGGGCTTGTGACTCCCTCCCAATTCAGAAAGACAGCCGCGCCCTCAGGTGCCAGCCCCTTTCCCCATGCACGCTCGAGCCTCCGTACCTCTGCACTTTACTTCTGCAGCTCCTCCGAGTCTCAGTGTGCTTTTCTCTTTCCTTCTAGTTGTAGAATTTCCACTCAGCCAGCCTTCCTGTAGTTCTGGATGATGTCCGTTTTGTCTTTTCGTTGTATTTTTGAAGTTGTTGTGGGAGGCAGCAATTTCTGGTGTTTACCTATGCCGCCATCTTGGTTTCTCCTCAAAGACTTTTAAATGTTAATTCCACTTTCATCAATATGTTTGGTTGAAATTGGCTCTTTGACAACATAGTAAAAACAAAGTATCAGCAGCTAGATGTTAGATTTATTTTTATAGATTTATCATAAGTAGATTACTAAAATGAAATACTTGTTCCAAGAAAGCTGTTACATAGAATATCATAACATAAATTAAAAATCTGAAAATTGAAATCTCCTTCGTTAATATATGATAAAATATTACCGATTATGTTCTCATGGGAATGTTTGTCTTTTAATATGAGATTATATCTTAGACTTATTTTCATGGTTGTAACATAATCATAATGTGTGATATTAGTTTATCAGTCTTTATAACTTGTCTATATTTGGGATTTTTTAATTTTGGCACTGCTATTGTTTTCCAGCAATACATAGTGGTACATTTCACTGGTACATGTAACATAATTGTGAGACTCATCGCCTTTGCATATTTAAATGTGAACAAATAAGGGTCTCATTTTTGGATAATCTAAACTTTGAAGGAGGTAAATATAAAATAAAGCAAGAAGTGATCAGTGTTAAGAAACAATGGTAGGAAAAAAGTGCTTGTGTCTACAAAAGCAACAGTTATTTATATTAGGAAGGGTTAGGAACGTTTATAGATGACTTCATAGAAAAGTCTTATTTCTGTTGGGTCTTAAAGAATGACAACATTTTGAAAAAAGAATGATTGGAGGAAAGATATTTTAAAGCAAAGGAAGGGAATGAGCAAATATACAAAAGTAGGAGGTAAATCCTAGATACTAGCCAAATCCAATGTAGCCAGTGTAGCGGGCTCCTAGGAACAAAGTAGAAAAATCAACTGGGACCTGGATCATGAGCAATGTTGCACAGGCAGGTGGAGACTTTGATGGTTACTATGCATGCTCAGAGCCATGTTGGAAATCCATTTTATGGATGAGCCTTGAGATCATTATGCTAAGTGAAGGAAGCCGTTACAAAAATCATGTATTTTAGTGTTCCGTTTATATGAAATGTCCAAAATAGCCAAATTCATAAACATGAGAATAGAGGTGGTTGCTTAGAGTTGGGGAAGAGTGTGTGGGGAACAGGAAGGTAAAAGCTAAAGTGTACTAGGTTTCACTTTCAAGATGATAAAGGTGGTCTAAATTTGAGTGGTGATGGTTTCACACATGAAAAAAAACCCACTTTAAATAGGTGAATTGTATGGTATATGAACTGTATCTCAATTTTTAAAAAATCATTTAAGAGGCTGATGCTATAGCTTAGAAGGCATATTACAGCCCCACCACTATAGGCTCAACTGGTCTTTCAGAGATTTCAGGTTCCTTCCTGAATTCTGTTGTTATCTATCCACTAAGGCATTGTACACATCTGTAAGGTTTAAGGTTGAGTTACCCACATCTGTTATCTAAACAGTAAATGGAAAAGAATAACTGGTGACAAATGAGCTCCCTGCCCAGACCCACAAGTAACATACTTGTAATTCTGTGCATACTCCATGGTGGGAAATTATTTGCAAGAAAAATTATCTTATGCAGACTGTGTGTTTCCAACATGGTGGCAACAATGGATCTGGACATGCTGAGCGGCACACACAGCGCACTGGTAAGAAGTGCTTTGAAGTGAAAAAGTGGAATGCAGTAGCCCTCTGGGCCTGGGACACTGTGGTTGATAACTGTGCCATCTTCAGGAACCACATTGTGAGTCTTTGCATAGAATGCAGGCTCACCAGACGTCGGCCTCTTCTGAAAAGTGCACCCATGCATGGGAAATCTGTCATCATACTTTTCACCTCCACTACATCTCTCTGGGCTCAAAACATGGCACATGCATCCACTGAACAACAGAGAGTGAAAATTCCAAAAATATGAGCACTAGACAAAGAATATTCTTCCATCAAGCTCAACTGTGTTAATTCATTTAATGACGTACCCTCCTGTTACTTAATAGTAAGTTAGAAAGAACCAGGTCTTTTCTGCTTTGCCTTTTCAGTTTTCTATTCCTGCAGTCATATTGTGTTCTGTGTCAAATAAAAACCAGTAGTATTCTATTAAAAAAAGTATATTTAAAAATATATTTTATAACTGTAAGTCACAAAAGTGTAATATTGGTAAAGGAAGAATTATTAAAATGAGTTCTTAAACTGAGGGAGGTTAATAAGATTTGAACTGCAATGAAATTTTGGCATGTTCTCTTATTTTAACTCCAGAAAAAATGACCAACCATGTTGTTGAAAGTGTGTTTATTTGGCACAAAGTGTGCTCAGCTTGGTGGACTAGAGGAAATTCTTAAAAAGAAAAGTCTCGCCCTAGCCAGTTTGGCTCAGTAGATAGAGCATCAGCCTGCAGACTGAAGGGTCCCAGGTTCGATTCCGGTCAAGGGCATGTACCTTTGTTGCAGGTACATCCCCAGTTAGGGGGTGTGCAGGAGGCAGCTAATCGATGTTTCTCTCTCATCGATGTTTCTGACTCTCTATTCCTCTCTTTTCCTCTCTGCAAAAAATCAATAAAATATAAAAAAAGTCTCATATTTTTAAATCTTTATTGTTGAGAGTATTACAGTGTCCTTTTCCCGCCTATTGTCCCCCTCCACCTGGTTCCTGTCCCACCTCAGGCCTTCACCACCCGATTGTCTGTGTCCATATAAGATCTTTGGTTAATCTCTTCCCACACCCCCTCACCCCTCCCTTTGAGAAGATTGCATATAGACAAATCTAATCTATTTTACTTTAGGCAAAAATAAAGAGAGCCCAAATATAATGTCTGCACTATAAAAGTGAATGCAGATCCAAAACTGTAATAGATATGTGAAACAATAAATGTTGACTGTCTAAAAATCATAATAATGTACTCCAGCATTAAAAAAAGAGCAGATAAAATTAACATAATATAATTCTCAAAGAGTCTGCATATAGATCAAGTATTATAAGGTCCTTGAATTGTTTTGAGGAGACTAAGGCAAGTAATTTTGGGTTTCATGATTTAAGTCTAAATATTTCCATTTATAATGTAATCAGTTAAAGAACAGAGAAAATTTTCGATTTCTATACTAGGAGACATAAAAATGATAATGTTTGTCTTCCTCAATTTGGTTTATTTCACTTAGCATAATATTTTCCAGGTCCATTTATGTTCTCCCAAAGGATGAGAGATCCTTGTTTTTTACAGCTGCATGGTATTTCATAGTGTAAATGTCCCACAGCTTTTTTATCCACTCATCTACTGATAGGCATTTGAGCTGTTTCCAAATCTTAGCTATTATAAATAATGCTGCCATGAATATAGGGGTGCATATATCCTTTCTGATTGGTGTTTTGGGGGTTTTAGGACATATTCCCAGGAGTGGGTCACTGGGTCAAATGAAAGTTCCATTTTTAATATTTTGAGGAAACTCCATACTGTTTTCCATTGTGGCTGCAACAATCCGCATTCCCACCAGTGGTGAACTAGGGTTCCCTTTCTTCCACATCCTCATCAGCGCTTGTGGTTTGTTGATTTTTTATGATAGCCATTATGAGAGGTGTGAGGTGATATCTCATTGTGGTTTTAATTAAACTTTCTCTTACAAACCAATTGGGCACCATTTTTTATTGCTGAGGTTTCTGCTGACACATCCTTGTGTTCCATCCTCTTCTCCAACAGACATGAATGAATTTTTAAAACACACTCATTTCCCTCTCTATTAAGAACTGGAGGCAGTCCTGGCCAGTATGGCTCAGTTTGTTGGAGCAACGTCCCTGCATGGAAGAATCATGGGTTTGGTCCCAGGTTTGGACGCGTTTGGGGAGATGGTTCTTTCTCACATGAATTTTTCTCTCTCCTCTCCCTTCCTCTCTCTCTCACACTAATTTTTAAAAGGTAATTGGAGGTCAATTGTTAAAATAATAAACCTTCCTTTTATCTTTTTATAATATGGCATCCCAATATTTATTCTGCTATAAGAAAGAAGGAGGCTGTGTGTGAACAACTCTAAAAGTGCAAATAATGCCCAGACACTTTTGTTTTGGAAACTCTACGGTAAATTGTACCATAGGAAAATAGGTGCACACAGTGTAAATTTAATTCCCCGTAGTTCTCTGGAGTTTTAATCAAGTTCCCAAACAAGCAGCAGTTGCACATTCCATGAATTTTTTGGCCCATGAAATACAAGTGGACCCCAGTGGAAGAATGTGGAGTCCAAAGAGAGTGTGCAAAGCACATTGGGGAGAGCGCTTTAATTGTCTGAACACTTTTACCCACTCTGACATGGATTGAGATCGTCAAGACCAGGTTCAAAGATTGTTCTTACAGAAAGGCAGCTGATTTTTTAGAAATGAGCCTGTGATTAAAGTAGCTCTTCAATGCTTTCAGTTTCAACATGAATTATGTTTCCACGAAATGCCATTTCCCGTGGCCTCAAATAACCTAAGCGATTGTTTTTCTGGCTGGAAAGCCTTTAGATTAGATCATTTTAAAACCTATTTACTGTTCAGCTTAAACTCATACAGTGTTATACATATATGTCAATAATACCAAGGCTGACAAGTAGACCCTGAGCGACCAATGAACAGATTACTCTGACACAGGTTTCTGTGAAAGAGAGGCTAAGGGACTGTTTTACTTTAGAAGTAAAAGCAATCCTGTCCGCCTACTTCCTTTGCTTTTTATTATAACAGCTTGAACTCAAATTAACCTCTAGATACAATCAGCAGGGTAAGTATCTGTGAGAAAGCACATGCCTCTACAAGGTCGGGTCTTTAAAGACTAAACATAGAGATTCTAGCAAAGCCCCCGGGGGGATCAGACTTGTTTAGAAAAGTCAAGGTAGGAGCTGCTGCCTTCAGCAAGGTCCCTTCAGAGACCCCCCAACCTTTTGGAGAATCCTCCTTAAGACATTTTAACCAAGTCCCGTGCTTCCCCACATCTCCCCTCTTTTTGTTTTGCTGGCTGCAGAAGACAGAGGGAGGCTGTGAACTTTCTGCTTTGGAAGGTTGGGGTCTGTGAAGCGTGTTCACTGCTCGAGTTCTGATTTTGTGGAGTATAAGAAAAACAAAGAGAATTATGATGACAGCAATGGTTAGCCAGATCAGGTACCAATTGATTTTAGGAAACTGTGTGGTGTAATCTATCCACTCCAAATGCCCCTTTACCGTAGTACAAGCACTAGGCTGTGTTTCGTGTTTATTGATAGCAAGTAAGGACTCTCTAATTTGCCTTCGCAACATGTTTACTTCTTCAGTAAGGTTATCATGAAAGACTCCCCATAGATGCTTTTTAACATCAATCCAATGATGGTGACTACTGTTCCATTTTAAAGGGGTGACACATATGTGTTTATGCTCCCAATCGCAATTAAGCCTGTATGCTATAGTGTCCTGTCTTTCCTCCAGATATTCAATAGTTGCCTCTATTGCCTATAGTCCAGCTAATATTTTTTTTATTTATGTGCTGCTGTATAGGGAATTCCCTAGTTACATTATAGGCCATATTGTCTACAAATGTGGCTGTCTGCACAGACTCAGAAAGGGCTGCCACGTCGACACTGGCAGTAGTAAGAATACCAACAGCTAAGATAATGGCTGCAATGAACATTCCTAAAAGTCTTTTGGGCTGTAATTGGCTCAGCGCTCTTTCTAAGACTTCGATAGCTGATGAGCCTTGCCATTTCCTGGTGAGATTAACAGGGATCAGGATTTCTGCTTGTCTTCTAAGCACCATAATAGTGCTGATGTTCAATGAGGTTATATTCTGGGTGGTAATACAGGATGCAAATAAGCTCCTTCTCCAACCTGTGCTAGAAAAGGTTAACTATGGCTTATTACTAGGTTGGGGCCCATAACAAAGACACAGGGGTGAGTGGTGCAAATCGGGGGATTATCAGTAAGATTATTAGCAAAAGTTATACTATACTGGCCGGAGGAGTTCTGGTAGTCACTGTGCCATGCCAAGAGAGAGTTTAATTCAACGAGCTGGAATCCACAGTGGCCCTGTGGGGGTAGAAACACACGTATATCCTCTCCCCCAAGTTAATAATTCATTGGGTCCTTGAGTTCCATATTCCCCCCTTTTTGTTTTACTAGTATGTTTGTTGATGTTGAATGGGCATGCTTAATAATGGCCTGCCCTTGTGGATTGTAAGGGATTCCCGTGGAATGCTGGATGGACTAAGTCCTGTAAAAGATGATAAAGGTATGGCTGCTATAAGTAGGCCTACTGTCAGTTTTTATCTTGGTTAATCTATGTATATATAAGGATAAGTGACTGTCTGACCAACGGGTACATATGCCACGCACTGACCACCAGGGGGCAGATGCTCAACTCAGGACCTGCCAAGGTGCGGTGACTTGGCAGTGGTGGTTCTCCGGTGACGCACCCCAGAACCAGAGAGGAGGGAGCCCAATTCCTCACAGAGCTGTGCAATTCCGCCTTTGGCCATGGGTTATGTTGTTGCTGGGGCACTGTCGGCTTGGAATCTGGTTTACTGCACACTTGCGTTTGCATTCCACACCCTGTACAATAGCAATTTTGCAGAGTGCCCTCTCACACTCTGGGACCCCTAACCATCTATATATATGAAAGGCTAAGTGACCGTCCGTCCGACTGTCCAACCAGCTGATACATATGATGTGCACTGGCAATTTAAAAATAAACATTGACTCGCACATGTGTGATACACATAAAGCTACTGCTGGCGCCAATTGCATATGTGTGTTTTGATACTGGCCTCCCATTTAAATTAATTTGAAGAGGGTTTCCCATGATGTCAGCATTTGCCATGACTATTAATAAATCACAAGGACAAACTCTAGACAGAGTAGGAATATTCCTACCTGAACCCATTTTCAGATATGGTCAGTTATATGTTGCTTTTTCTCGAGTCCAAAGAGTGTGTGACATTAAAATTAAAGTTGTAAATGCTTCATCACAAGGGAAATTAGTCAAGCACTCTGAAAGTGTTTTCACTCTTATTGTGGTATACAGGGAGATATTAGAATAAGTTTAATCAATTTATCAGTCATTGTTTTTATTGATGTTGTTTTTATATCATGTTTTTGTTGTTTTTATATAATCTCTTTGTTGTTATATCATGCTGTTATTGTTTATTTATTTATTAATTTAAATATTATCTTCATATACATTTTACTAATTTTCTTTCATCTCTGACACTTCTATTATAGAGAAAGGGCAAACAGCGATATTAACATATTTCTTCTAATTAATTTCCTTTCAATGTGCACAAATCCGTGCACTGAGCCACTAGCATAGCTATAATTGGAAATAGGTCTTATTGAATTTATATAATAAAATGTATCACTACTTATTAAGAATTGCTAAATTTTGTAGGGACAGGTAGAAAGAGAAATATATAACTTACCAAATTGCTTTAAAAATGCTTCCTTATATCTGAAACATAAAAAGTTTAAGAATTAGCAATATTTTCAACAAAAGTTACAAAAACTATATAATTATTTATTCAGCTCTATAATAAAATTGTTTCTTCCAATTTTTCTTACTAGTATTTCTATAAATTCAGATAGTTCATAGTGTAATGTAAATAATATGGAATCTTGTCCTTTCTGTAAAACACAATATTCCAGAATATAACTTATAACAATTAGTTATAAATAAAAGCATATTAAAATTTATTTAATATGCATATATAAGTAGAATATAATTATTATTTCCTTATTTGACAGAGCTTCCTTTATATCTTAAGTATAAAATTTTTCTTCATAGGATGAGAAAGTAAATCTTAAAATTCAAACCCTGGGAAGGTAGTCAAATATATTATGTTATTATATATTATTATTATTATTATTATTAAATAGTATTAAGTAATTTATTCATTTAAAGTAATCAGGTTCCTGATTAACATAACATAATTATTTTAATAACCTATACTAATAAAAGGGTAATATGCTAATTAGACCGATAGACCAAATGTCTTCTGGACATCCTTCCTGACAAAGCCAGGGGCATGGCCAGCCTGAAAACCTCCCATGGCCCCTCAGCTAGGCCAGCCCCACCTCCCAACTGGGAGCTCCCCACCCCAATGGGGGCATGGATGGCCTGAAAACTGCCCGAGGCCCCTCACTTAGGATGGTCCCGCCCACCAGTGGGGACCCCTACCCTGATCGGGGGCATGGCCAGCCTGCAAACTGCCCATGGCCCCTCACCAAGGCCGGCCCTGCCCCCCAGTGAGGACCCCTAACCTTATCCAGGGTTCCCTTCAGGGCAGGCAGGCCAGCTGGCTCCTATCGGTGCACCAGGCCTTTATTCTATATAGTAAAAGGGTAATATGCAAATTGCCCCTAATAGCAGAATGACTAGAACAACTGCTGGACCAGTCACTATGAGGTGCACTGACCATCTCTTGGTCCCTTTCCCCTGCCAGCAGGCACCGATCACCCAATGGTGAATGGGGAACCGGTGATGGGTGGCGGCTGAGGGTGGGACCAGCTGCAGGGAGCTTGGGAAGATGGCCCTGATCACAGGCCAGGCCTATGGACAATACTCACACACAAATTTTGTGCGCTGGGCCTCTAATCTATAATAATAGAAGAATATGCAAATTGTCTGGATGCCATCACAGTAACAGTAATGACCAGCAGGCTTCCTGGGGCAACAAGGCCAGCGGGGGGTTAGTGAGGGATGACCAAACAACTGAAAAGCAGGCTGCGTAGGGCAACCATGATGGCAGTGGGGGCAGTTGGAGGCAACCAGGCTGACAGGCAGAGGCAGTTAGGGGTGATCAGGCAGAGGCAGTTAAGGAAAATCAGGCAGGCAAGCAGGTGAGCAGTTAGGAGCCAGCATTCCCGGATTGTGAGAGGGATGTCCAACTGCCAGTTTAGGCCCAATCTGGGATCGTGCCTAAACCTGCAGTCGGACATCCCTTGAGGGGTCCCAGATTGGAGATGGTGCAGGCTGGGCTGAGAGGAACCTCCCCCCCATGCACAAATTTTATGCACCGGGCCTCTAGTATTTAATCTAATAAAAGAAAAATAGGGTAATTAACCATACCTCCGACACGCTTCCCATTGGCTAATCAGGGTGATATGCAAATTAACTGCCAACCAAGATGGTGGCTGGAAGCCACACAGCTGAAGCGAACAGGAGGCTTGGTTGCCCCAGTGATGGAGGAAGCCAAGATTCCCCGCCTGCCATGCCGGGCTCTGAGCTTCACTCTAAGAAACAATGTTGCAATTATAGAAGCTAAACAAACTCCAGATATCTGCTTTCAGCCAGCGAAGCCTCAGAGCTGGGGCTGCAACAGTGTTTCAATTATAGAAGCTAAACAAACCTCAGATACCTGCTTTCAGCAGCAGAAACCTCAAGCTAGAGCCAGCTCTCAGCTCCAGTGAAAGCCATAGAAGGTAAATAAATCCACCCCCCCCCCCCGCAAAAAAAAAAAAACAAGAACAAAAGGAGAGGTTGGGAGCTTCAGTCACCCACCAGCCCTCAGCCCCTCACCCAGACTGGCCAGGCACCCCAGTGGGGACCCCCACCCTGAATGGGGTGCTACCAGCTGCAAACAGCCATCAGCCCCTCATCCAGGCTGACCAAGCACCCAAGGGGGACCCCCACCCTGATCCGGGACACCCTTCAGGGCAAATCAGCCAGCCTCCACCCGTGCACCAGGCCTCTATCCTATATAGTAAAGGGGAAATATGCAAACTGACCCTAACAGCAGAAACACTGGGAATGACTGGTCACTATGACACACCCTGACCACCAGGGAGCAGATGCTCAATGCAGGAGCTCCCCCCTGGTGCTCAGAGCACTCTCACATGGGGAGCTCTGCTCAGCCACAAGCCAGGCTGATGGCTGCCAGTACAGCGGCGGTGGTGGGAGCCTCTCCTGCCTCCTCAGCAGCACTAAGGATGTCCGACTGCAGCTTAGGCTTGCTCCCCGCGCCAAGTGGACATCCCCCAAGGGCTGCCGGGCTGCTAGAGGGATGTCTGATTGCCATCTTAGGCCCAATCCCCCAGGGAGCAGGCCTAAGCCAGCAAGTGGTCATCCCCTGAGGGGTCCCAGACTGCAAGAGGGCACAGGCCGGGCTGAGGGATGCCCCCCCCCCAAGTGCACAAATTTTTGTGCACCGGGCCTCTAGTCTAATCTAATAAAAGACAAAAAGGGTGCCGAAACCGGTTTGGCTTAGTGGATAGAGCGTCGGCTTGCGGACTGAAGGGTCCCAGGTTCGATTCCGGTCAAGGGCATGTACCTGGGTTGCGTGCACATCCCCAGTAGGAGATGTGCAGGAGGCAGCTGATCGATGTTTCTCTCTCATCGATGTTTCTAACTCTCTATCTCTCTCCCTTTCTCTCTGTAAAAAATCAATAAAATATATTTAAAATAAAAAAAGACAAAAAGGGTAATTAACCATACCTCCACTACGCTTCCCATTGACTAATCAGGGCTATATGCAAATTGACCGCCATCTTTGTTGCCAATTTGCAAACACAGGCTCCAAGTGGTGGAGGAAAGCCAAACAACCCTGAAGCTCTGAGCAGCAAGGCCTCACCGTCCAGAATCAGCCGGAGCCGTGAGGCCTCCCGGCACCGGGATCAGTGGAGCCGCGAGACCTCCCAGCTCCAGGATCAGCAGAGCCACGAGGCCTCAGGGCCCTGGGATCAGTGGAACCACAAGGCCTCAGGGCACCAGGATCAGCAGAGCCAAGAGGCCTCCTGGCACCAGGATCAGTGGAGCTGCGAGGCCTCCCGGCACTGGGATCAGCAGACCCGCGAGGCATCCCGCCCTGGGATCAGCGGAGCCTCGAGGCCTCAGGGCCCCTGCAGCAGCATGACAGGGGGCAACACCGCATCTCCCAGATAGTCCCTGTTCTGTGGGTGACTGGGGGCAGCGCCCCAAACCCCTGATCGGCCCTGCCTTGAGCTTGACAGGGCTGCACCCCAACACCCCCCATTGGCCCTGCTCTGTTTCTGACAGGGGACAGCATCCCAACCCCCTGATCAGTGGGCTCTGTGTGTGACGGGGGTGGCGCCACAACCCCCCCGAATCAGCCCTGCCCTGAGCGTGACAGGGGGTGGCGCCGCAACCTCCCAATCCGCCCTGCTCTGTGTGTGACAGGGGAAGGCGCCCCAACCCCCTGATCTGCCCTGCTCTGTGCATGACAGAGGGTGGTGCCAGAACCTCCCCATCGACCCTGCCTTGAGTGTGACAGGGGGCAGCGCCCCAACCCCCCAATCGGCCCTACCCTGAGTGTGACTGGGGGTGGCATCACAACCTCTGGATCCGCCCTGCTCTGTGCATGACAGGGGGCGGCACCCCAACTCCCCAATCGGCTCTGTTCTGAGCCCGACCAGGGGCTGCGGGGCAGGCACCTATGGATTGGGCCTGCCCTCTGCCACCTGGAAGCAGGCCTAAGCCAGCAGGTCATTATCCTCCGAGGGGGTCCCAGACTGTGAGAGGGCACAAGTGGGGCTGAGGGACACACACCCCCTGCCAGTGCACAAATTTTTGTGCACTGGACCTCTAGTATATATATAAAACCTTTGCTTCTTAGGCAAATATAGGAAAAACTGTTTTTTGTTTACTTTTAGTATAGGCTTATTTTTCCAATGGAAAATATACTTACACTAGAGACCCGATGTGTGAAATTCGTGCAAGGGGCTCAGCCCTCAAAGCCCCAGCTCCCTTGGCCCTCACAGCCCCAGCTTCCTCCAGACTGTTGTCCGGATGGTCATTCCACTGCTCAGCTGTCTGGTCTAATTAGCATATTACACTTTTATTATTATAGATTCTTAAGAAGCATAACAGAGATTACATGACCTTGACAACTTTTATGAGGCTGGAGAAAGGGTGAGTGTGTATGTGGGGAGATAGCAGGTCCTGGAGTTTGTTCTCAGGACTGCAGTAACTTCTGGGCCTCTAACGGCTTTAGTATAAAACTACCATTTTTTTTCTTTTTACAAGAAAGTTTCCCCCCAACCCCCACACTCCACTGCTGCTGCTTCTGTAGCCTATTTAAGGGCATGTCTGTGGTTCCAGCCCTCTAGGATAAATACTTGAGGAGTTTAAATAATTATTTCCTATATTTTTCTCTTTTTGAGTAGACTAATAATATGAAATCTTATATATAAGAAGAGATTTTAAAAACAGAAATTTAGAAAAAAAACCTATAGTAAATGAATGAGTACTCACAAAAAGTGGACTGGGACATTAGCCTTAGAATTTTATTTCATACTAAATGGGCAGCACAGTAAATGGGCTCTGAGTGGCATAAAGCCTAAATAGTAGAGACTGAGGATTTCCTATATCAATAAAATGGTGAAGTGCAAACTAAGTCCCTCAAAGATAAGAAAGCAAGTAAAGAACATTAATCAGTAATTAAGTTACATTACAGATAGATAAGAACTTCTACAAGATAAGAGTTTTTAATGGCTGATGTCTTGAGAGGGAGAGCAGGGAGCATCCCCAAGATAAAGAACTCTCAGCAGCTGCTGGGAAGTTCCTGCTATCCCTGCTATGAGTTCAGCCTGCTACAAGTAGCTGGGGGCCCCCAGCAAAGTGAAATATGCCCTATCTTTAAACAAATTAAACTAAACAACAAAGATACAAAACAACAATAAACAGAGACACTCTATGAACAACATTTATAGACGCACACAGCCTATGGACAAGACTTAATAAACCAGAGTCCTTTCCATGGATCTATCAGAAGATGTCTTTTAGTGCCTGGGACTTACAGCCAGAATGCAACCCAAAGGGATCCTGGGTGGGGTGGCCAGTGAACACCCACAAACAGCCTGTTATTCACAGATCTTATCATATTCTGCTTTTTATAATAAATGTTGGCTGGCATCTAGACTTATTTTGGCCAAAATCTACCAGTTCCAAGGAGTCATGTGATAATTTTCAGACAAACATTAAGGAGTCCTTTTGTAAATGGATTGTTAACCCCATTTTCTCTAACACTTTTCCTTATTTCTTTAAAGCTGTTAAAGGAGAGCGGCTCATTGTTGATCTTGCATAACGGGGCAAGCTAAAGCTCTTCTTCTAACATGGCTTGCCTGACACAGGACCCCATAACTGAGAATCTAGTTGATGAGCCTTCCCATACCCGAGGCATTGGAATGGGAAATATTTCCTTCAGCAGCGGGGCTTTGGGTATTACAGGCTCTACAAGCTCTGCTTCAGGAGGAGGGGGTGGTGGTAAATCCTCCTGTTGCTGCTCTGTAGGCTTTTGATCTTCAATATGAAGTGGGAATAATGCAGCTCAAACAAGAGCCCACATAGTTAATGATGATAAGGGCACTCATTTTCCCTGGTCCTGATTTCTCATTAAAGTCCTGCCCACTTGTTCTCAGAAATTAAGGTCTAGCGTTCCAGTATCAGGGGACCAAGGATTATATGTCATAACAATTTTTAATAAGTTTTTTAGTTGTTCTTCTGTAACAAGAGGAACCACCTGCTTTTAATAACTGTTTCAGCACTGTGATATATTGCTGCTGTTCTGCGGACAACTGTGGTCCATTATGAAACCTTGGCTGAGAAAGAATTCCCTCAAACTTGGAAATCCCAAGCGGGCTCTAATGACCTACTGCGCAGTTACTTTTGTTTTCTTCCTCTTCGTTTTCGAGTGTTTTATTGCGTTCCTGGCCTCCTCACATGGGGCACCAGCTGCCAGGGCTGACCAGCAGACCCTGAGCGACGGATGGACAGATTACTCCCACAGGTTTCTGTGAAAGAGAGGCTAAGGGATGTTTTACTTTAGAAGTAAAAGCAGTCCTGTTCGCCTGCCTCATTGGCTTTTTATTGTAACAACAGCTTGAACTCAAATTGTAACCTCTAAATACAATCAGCAGGGCAAGTATATGCTTGAGAAAGTATATGCTTCTACAAGGTTAGGTCTTTTTCTTTTAAATATATTTTATTGATTTCTTACAGAGAGAAAGGGAGAGGGATAGAGAGTTAGAAACATCAATGAGAGAGAAACATCAATCAGCTGCCTCCTGCACACTCCCCACTGGGTATGTGCCCGCAACCAAGGTACATGCCCTTGGCCGGAATCAAACCTGGGATCCTTCAGTCCGCAGGCCAATGCTCTATCCACTGAGCCAAACCGGTCAGGGCAAGGTCAGGTCTTTAAAGATTCAAGCATAGAGGTTCTTGCAAAACACCCCGGGGGATTTGACTTGTTTGGAAAAGTCAAGGTAGGGGCTGGTAAGGTCCCTTCAGAGGCCCCTGACCTTTCAGAGAATCCTCCTTACAGACATTCCAACCTAGTCCTGTGCTTCCACACACAATTATATTTTACTAAAGCTGGGGTAGGGTACAATGACTGTAATGGTGTGAAATTTGAAGAGAAGAGGGAAAACATTGTATATAAGAGTTCCAGCACCTATCATTGTCATTTTCCAGAGCAAATATATGACAGGTTAGCTCTATCCTGTCATACACAGAGCAGGGCCCGTGGGGGGCGGGGGTTGGGGTGTCGCACCCTGTCACACACAGAGCCGCAGGACGATCAGGGGGTTGGAAGCTCCCCCCTATCAGACACAGAGCAGGGCTGATTAGGGGGTTGGGGCGCCTTCCCCTGTCATGAACAGAGCAGGGCGGATAGGGAGGTTGTGGCCCCACCCCCTGTCACACACAGAGCCGCAGGGCCATCAGGGGGTTTGGGCGCTGCCCCCTGTCACGCTGTTCCTGGTGTTGGAGGCCTCGCGGCTCCACTGATCCCGGTGCTGGGAGGCATATTACCCTTTTACCATAGAGGATAGAGGCCTGGTGCATGGGTGGGGGCCAGCTGGTTTGCCCTGAAGGGTGTCCTGGATCAGGGTGCGGGTCCCGCTTGGGTGCCTGGCCAGCCTGGGTGAAGGGCTGATGGCTGTTTGCAGCTGGTCACATGGTAATTAGCAGTACCTTCCCACTGGCTAATCAGGGTGATATGCAAATTAACTGCCAGCCAAGATGGCAGCCGGCAGCCAGGCAGCTTGAAGCAAACATGAGGCTTGCTTGCTTCAGTGATGGAGGACTCCAAGGTTCCCCGCCTGCCTTGCTGGCCTCTGAGCTTGCAGTTTGAAACATTTTTACAAATATAGAAGCTAAACAAAACCCCAGAAACCTGCTTTCAGCCAGCCCGGATCTCAGAGCTGGAGTTGAAACAGTGTTTTGATTATAGAACCCAAACAAACCAGATACCTGCTTTCAGCAGCCGAGGCCTCAGAGCTGGAGCCAAGACTCAGAGCTAAAGCTGGCCCAGAATAAAAAAGAAAAAAAAAAGAAAAAAAGGACAGGTTGGGAGCTTGAGTCACCCGCCAGCCTGAAAACAGCCCTCAGCCCCTCACCCAGACTGGTCAGGCACCCCAGTGGGGACCCCCACCCTGAATTGAGTAGAAACTGTCATTCTTACATACCCCAAAGGGTGTAGTAGTGAGCCAAGCGGCAGGCAGCCAGGGAGAAACCAGAGTCCTGGAGCCCTGCTCCCACTTATCCCAATCCCACTGTGCCTGCTGCTGCTGCCACTCGGTAGGCTCACTGATGCTCCACTGTGGTCTCTGAACTGTGGTGGCCAGCTGTGAGCCCTGCATCTGGTGCCAGACTGTCAGCTGAGTGGTGCTCCTGCTGTGGGAGTACACTGACCACCAGGGGGGCAGCTCTTGCATTGAGCATCTGCCCCTGGTGGTCAGTGTGCATCATAGCGACCATTCAACTGGTCTTTCAGTTGTTCAGTCACTTAGGCTTTTATATATATAGATAGTCCTATTTATTTTCTCCTTCCTTTCCTTTGCCCTAGGAGATGTATCAGTAAACATATCCTATGTGTGTTGTCTGAGATTTTTACTGTCTATATTCTCCTCTAAGATTGTTATGGTTTTACACCTTACATTTTAAGTCTTTTATCCACCTTAGGTTTATTCTTGTGTTTGCTGTAAGTTGGTGTGGTCTAGTTTCCGCTTTTTGCATGTGTCTGTCCAATTTACCCATCACCATTTGTTGCAAAGACTGTCTTTACTCCACTGTATGTTCTTGCCTCCATTGTCAAATATTAATTGACCATAATGGTGTGGGTCAATTTCTGGGTCTCTGTTCTGATCCATTGATCTATATGCCTTTTCTTTTGCCAGTACCAGGCTATTTTGGTTATAACAAATTTGTAGTATAGATTGATATCCAGTATTGTGATTCCCTCATACTTTGTTCATCTATCTCAAGATTGCTGTAGCTATTCGGCATCTTTTATGATTCCATATAAAATTTTGGAGTACTTGTTCTAGCTCTGTGAAGTATGCCATTGGTATTTTAATAGGGATTACAATGAATCTGCAGATTGCTTTGGGTAGTATAGACATTTTAATGATGTTAATGCTTCCAATCCATGAACATGTTATATGCTTCCATTTGTTTGTGTCTCCCTCTATTTCTTCTTTCAAAGTCCTATAGTTTTCCAAGTACAGGTCTTTTACCTCCTACAGTAAATTAATTCCTAGGTATCTTATCTTTTTTGTTGCAATGGTAAATTGTATTGCTTTTTTAGTTTCTCTTCCTGAGAATTCATTATTCATGTATAAAAATGCCATCAATTTGTGGATGTTGATTTTGTATCCTGCCATCTTGCCGAATTCATTTATTAAGTCTAATAGTTTCCTTGTAGAATCTTCAGAGTTTCTATGGACAATATTATGTCATCTGCAAATAATGAGAGTTTTACTTCCTCCTTTCCAATTTGGATGCCTTTTATCTCTCTTTATTGTCTGATTACTGTGGCTAGG
Organism: Myotis myotis; assembly: GCF_014108235.1. Lineage (NCBI taxonomy): Eukaryota > Metazoa > Chordata > Mammalia > Chiroptera > Vespertilionidae > Myotis > Myotis myotis. Next base: position 67,369,368 of record NW_023416324.1, read on the forward strand.
ATTTCTAGTATTATGTTGAATAAGAGTGGTGAAAGTGGATAACCTTTAGTACTGTATTTTTCCGTGTTTAAGGCGCTATTTTTTTTAAAGTCATTAGACTGAAAATCTAGGGGCATCTTATACATGAATGTCAGCCAAGGAAGGAGATGTATGGGTGCATAGTCAACCATACCCTATCAAATAGGCTTCCTCCAATCACATGTCTTATTGTTACTGATGTCAGTTGATGCTGTATTTGGAGGTGGAGGTGGAGAGTGCTCAGATGAAACAGGGACAGGAGCATTCTGAGCCCATAAAGATGTCAAAAAATAAAAAGATAAAACCAGTGAGTGATTGTCTTACTCTGCAAAATTCAAACTGAATGTAATCAGCTATGTAAAAGAGCATGGAGATAGAGCTGCTGAGAGACAATTTGGATCTCCTTTCAATGAGTGTATGATCAGACAGTGGAGAAAACAGGAAGAACAACTCCTTAAGATGCCCAAAAAGAAGAATACCTTAATAGGAAAACCAGAAAAAAAAATGTTTAAAATATTGATTTCTTCATTTTGGGTTGGAAAAGTGGGGGTTGTCTTATACATGAGGGGGTCTTAACAGGAAAAATATGGTATTGTGTTGGCTGTAGGTTTGTCATATGTGGCCTTTATTGTGTTGAGTTACGATAACTCTATTTCCACTAAACCAGGGGTGGGCAACCTTTTTGTGAGTGCATGCCAAAACCAGCAAAATCTCTGACTCAAAATTCTTCTGCGTGCCAACCCTAATTTTTTGAGAACATGTTCCACCTACTTGATATCTCTTAAGGTGTACGTATGTGAAAAACCTTGAAGAAATAATAAAATTCATTCGAGCGACAAAAACACAGTATATGATGATGAAAAATACATTTATTTTTTAATGTATACATGTACACTGATAGTCCGACAGAAAACTTTATGACTCCATTTGATATTATCAGTGGGACTTTTGCTGCTGCATCACTGATGACAGAGATTTTACATCAGGTTTATATTTTGTGACCTTCAGAGATATGCACGAGCTACTACTTTCATCTGTCAGGCTACTCCTATTATGAGACTTAACAAAATTCATCACTGAGAACAAAGATTCACAATTGTAAATGGAAGATTATAAGAGAGGGTTTCGCGTGCCAGCAAAAGTTACTGGCGTGCCATGTTTGGCACGCATGCCAGGTGTTGCCCACCCCTGCACTCTACTGAGAGTTTTTTATCAAAAAAGGGTGCTGGATTTTGTTGAATATTTTTTTTACACTATTGATATGATCATGTGGTTTTTATCTTTCAATTTGCTTATGTGATGTATCACATTTATTGATTTGCAAATATTGTGCCAGCCTTGTATCCCTGGAAAAATTTCCAATTGATCATGGAATATAATCTTTTTAATATGTTGCTAGATCTGATTTGCTAATATTTTGTTGAGGATTTTAGCATCTGTGTCCATCAGGGATATTGGCCTGTAATTCTTTATCTTTGTAGTATCTTTATCTGGTTTTTGGAATTTGGATAAAATTCTTTATTTTTGTAGTATCTTTATCTGGTTTTGGAATTTGGAATTTTCTAAAAAGAGCTTGGAAGTATTCCTTCCTCTTGAATTTTCTGAAATAGTTTGAGGAGGATGGGTGTTAGTTCTTTGAATATTTGGTAAAATTCATCTGTAAATCCATCTTGGCCAGGACTTTTGTTTGATTTAAGTTTATAAATTATTCTTCAATTTCATCAGCTGTTATTGGCCTATTCAGTTTTTCTGATTCTTCCTGATTGAATCAGAAATAGTTTGAGAAGATTGTATGCTTCTAGGAATTTGTCCATTTCACCCAGGTTGCGCAGTTTGTTGGTATATAGTTGTTCATAATATTTGCTTACAATACTTTGTATTTTTGGGGTGTCCATTTTATATCACCTCTTTCATTTATGATTTTATTTATTTGGTTTCTCTCTCTTTGTTTCTTGATGAGCCTGGCTAGAGGTTCATCAATCTTGTTATCTTTTCAAAGGACCACCTCTAGGATTTATTGATCTTTTGTACTGTTTTTTTAGACTCTATGTAATTTATATTTGCACTCTGATCTTTATTATTTCTTTCCTTCTACTTCTTCTGGGCTTTTCTTGTTCTTCTCTTTTGAATTCATTTAGTTAGAATTAGATAGTTTATTAGTGCTCTTTCTTCTTTGTTTGAGGTAGGCTGGTAGTGTTATGAACTTCCCTCTCAGGACTGCTTATGCTGTGTCCCATAAGTTTGGGGTGGTTATATATTCATTTTCGTTTGTTTCCAGGAAGATTTTAATTTCTTTCTTGATCTCATTGTTTAATAACATGCTATTTAGTCTCCATGTATTTGAGTGTTTTTTAAAAAATATATTTTATTGATTTTTTTTTTTTTACAGAGAGAAAAGGGAGAGGTATAGACAGTTAGAAACTTTGATGAGAGAGAAACATCAATCAGCTGCCTCCTGCACATCCCCAGTAGGCAACCAAGGTACATGCCCTTGACTGTAATCGAACCTGGGACCCTTCAGTCCACAGGTTGACACTCTATCCACTGAGGCAAACCAGTTAGGGCTATTTGAGTTTTTTTTACTGTAGTTGATTTCTAACTTCATGCCCTTGTGATCTGAGAAGATGTTTGGTATTATATCAATCTTCTTGAATTTTTATAGATTTGTTCTGTGCCCTAATATGTAGTCTATCTTTGAGAATGTTCTATGTGCACTTGAGAAGAATGTATATTCTGGTGATTTGGGGTGCATTGTTCTGTAAATATTAGTTAGATCCATCTGATCTAGAGTGTCATTTAAGGCCTTTGCTTCTTTTTTGCTTTTTGTCTGGAAGACCTATCAGGTGATGTCTGCGGTGTGTTAAAGTCCCCTACTTTGACTGTATTGCTGTCAATATCTCCCTTAGTCCATCTACAGTTTTTTATGTACTTGGGTGCTCCTATATTGGATGCATATATGTTTACAAGAGTTATACTTTCTATTGAATCATTACTTGAGTATCATGAAGTGGCCTTTGTTGTCTCTTGTTATCGCCTTTGTGTTGAAGTCTATTTTGTCTGATATGAGTACTGCTACTCTAGTTTTCTTTTCCCTTACATTTGCATGGAATATATTTTTCATACTTTCTCTCTCAGTCTGTGTATATCTTTAGTTCTGAGATGGGTCTCTTGTAGACAGCATATATATGGGTTATATTTTCTTATCTATTCAGTCATTTTATGTCTTTTGAGTGAAGCATTTGATCCATTTACATTTAAAGTTATTATTGATAGGCATTTATTTATTGACATTTTTATTTTTTTTATGCCTATGATCTTCTCTCTCTCTCTTTTTCTTCTTCTTAAAACAGTCCCTTTAACAATTCTTGCATTGGTGATTTGGTGGAAATTTACCCCTTTAACCTTTTTATGTCTGAAAAGCTTTTTATTTTGCCTTCAATTTTAAATGATAGTCTCACTGGATACAGTCTTGAATTTAGGCCCTTGCTTTTTATTACTTCAAGCACTTCATGCCACTCCCTTCTGGCCTGAAGTGTTTCTCTGGAGAAGTCAATTGACATTCTAATGGGAACTCCTTTGTATCTAATTTTCTCTCTGTGTGTCTTGCTACCTTTAAGATTATTTCTGTCTTTAATATTTGACATCTATACATATAAAAGCCCAACAACCAGAACTGTGGAATGACCAGAGTGACCGGTGGCTATGACGCATACTGTGGCAGCCAATCAGCCTGATCTGGACCCCGATTGGCCGCTCCCCCAGCTGACCCAGCCCCTGATTGGCCCCCAACACCCCAATTGGGGGTTGGGCTGGCCACCAACCTCCCTTGGCCCCTCCCCCCCACTGGCCTAGCCTGATGAGCCCCGATCGGGGTGGGCCCATTGGACCCCCCACGCATGAATTCCTGCACCAGGCCTCTAATTTTAATTATGATGTGTCTAGGTGTGGGTCTCTTTGGGGTCATCTTGATTGGCACACTCTGTGCTTCCTGAACTTGTGTAAAATTTTCCTTCACCAGGTTTGGTAAGTTTTCTGTCATTATTTCTTTAAACAGGTTCTCTGTTTCTTGCTCATCCTCTTACCCTTTTGATATTCCTATAATGCAGACGTTGTTATGTTTCATGTTGTCCCAGAGCCCCCTTTAGCTATCTTCCTGCTTTTTTATTGGTTTCCATTTGCTGCTCTAATTGGGTATTTATTTCTACCTTTTCTTCCAAATCACTGACTCAGTCCTCTGCTTCATCCAATCTACTTTTAATTCCTTTCTGTGTCCTTCATGTCATATTTATCATTCTTGATTTCTATCTGGTTCTTGTTAATGGCCTCTAATTCCCTTTTCATGCTGTTGTAATTTGCACTAAGCTCCTTAAGCATCTTTATAACCATTGCTTTGAACTCTATGTCTGATAGTTTGCTTGCTTCCATCTCATTTAGTTCTTTCTCTGTAAATTCCTCTTATCTCTCATTTGGAGATTGTTTCTTTGTCTCCCATTTTAGCTGTCTCTTTGTATTTGCTTCCATGTGTAAGATAGAACTACTAAGCCTCCCTGTCTCTGTGGGATGGCCTTATGTAGAAGGTGTTTGAGGGGTCCAGTGGTGTAGTCTCTGTGTTCATCTGAGCTGGATGCTCTAGGAATTCCCTTGTGTGTGCGGTTTGGGCTATCCTGTTCTAATTGGGACTTTATTGTTGATGTCCCATGTGTGGCATAGTTGACCCCTTTGACTTGCTGACAATGAGGTTCAACCCAATGTCATTGTGCCAGTTGTCCAGTGATTGGGGACTCCTGATTCCAGAAGCTGAGTCTGCCTTGAGTCTCACACTTTGATTGACCCTGTTCTGAGCTGTACTTCTTTCCCCCATGCAACTGGTCCTACAGGTGTCAGCTACAGGTGCTTGGGGTCCTGCTGGCTTTCACTTGCTGAACAGTCTAGGATGGTGTTTGTGGCAAGGACCCAAACTGATGTTTCTGACTTATTTAATCAGGCAAAGACTCAGAGCCTCCAGAGAACCACCTCTGCCTACAGACTGATTGGATTCAGTCTGGAGTAGGCTCAAGCAATCGTCCACAGGTGGGGTGATAGGTTTTCCAACAGAAAGGGACAACTGCTTCTACCTGGATGTTAATTATTATTCACAGTCTTTTACTCCTCCCCAGAAACCACAGGGTGGAGCAAGAGATTTTCTAATAGGGCGGGTCAACTGTTTCCCCCCCCCAGACAAAAATGGCAGGATAGTAAAGGTTTGCCTGAGAAAGATGACCTCCGTAGCATGAGGGAATGACTCAGCACATGAAATGAAGGTGTCTGCATTCTGAGGTCTAACCTCAGATTCCCCAACCCTGACTTATGTTCATACAGTTCCAGTCCACTCTGCCCTCCCTCTGCCAGAGCCCAGCATGAGTGGCTGCACTCAAAATGTTGTGTACTGGCCCTTTAAGAGGGTGCCTGCATTTCGAACAAACACTCCCTGGCAGACAGAAACTCTGCTATTTTTCACAGCAAGAAGTTATATGGACAGCTTTCTCAGTTCTGGTGCTCTCTGCTGGAGGTCTCAGCTTGGGGATTTGACCCCAGGGTTCTCAGTGGCAAACCCCCACAGCTGAGATAACTCTCTGGAACTTCAGCTTCTGTCTGTGGGAACTTGGCCAGCTCTTTCATGCCTCCAACTTTTCTATCAGTCTCTATGCGGTCTCCACTTTCCATCCTTGGTTATCAGACTTCTCTCCAGCTAGTCTTCAGTTGATTATTCAGGAAGGATTTTTTTTGTATTTCAGTTATAATTTCAGTTAGGTCCTGGGAGCATGTCTGTGAACTTTCACTTACTCCACTGACATTTTCCGTATCTTCTGCAATAGATTTAGATTATCAAAATCAGGCTTAAGGATTGTTCCTACAGAAAGGCAGCTGATTTTTTGGAAATGAAACTGATAAAACTCGCTCTTCCCTGCTTTCTCTTTCATCTCTTTCATTATGTTTCCAGTAAATGGCATTCCCAGTGGCCTAAATTGACCTACAAGATTGCTTTTCTGTCTGGAAAACCTTTAGATTACAACATTTTAAAACCTAATTACTGTTCACCATATACTGATACAATGCTATATATATGTCAATTATATTTACTAAAACTGGAAGAGGGAGAATGATGATAAAGGGATAAAATTGGAAATGGGAAAGAGAAAAATCATTGCATTTAAGAGTTCCAACAACTCTCATAGTTGTTTTCCAGAGCAAATGTGTGGCACTTCATTATGTATGTATGTATGTATGTATGTATGCATGTATGTATGTATTGTTTCTTTATTGTTTGCATTAAATCTTTAAAAAACAGGCTGGTAATTTTAAGAAGCTGCCAGTTGTCCTATTTTTAGATCATAAGGCATGGCCAGAGATTATCAGTTTTGGCAGTCCTAATTCATATTTACACAGTAGTCACAATGAGTTTATTAAAACAAATTGTCTTGTCACTTTTTTCTACAGAAAGTCCTAAAGCATTAAAAGCTTGCCTTCTCCATACCATGGCTGCAAGATCTTACATATTCTGACTTCTGCCTGCCCCTCTCCTCATCACATGTTATCTCAGCTTCAGATACCAAACACACCCAATACATCACCAAACAGGACATTTGTACACAAACATTCCTCTGTCTGAAACTCTCTTCCCAAACATTTTTCCTAAATGTTTTCACTGAAAATTTATCTTAAACTTCATTTTTCCAATGAAGGATTGCTGGCTGAATGGTCCAAATTTTCAGTTTCCTTTCTACAGTTACTCATAGCTCTCTGTATGATTCCTTTACAATGCCTATTAAACATTCAAATGTTACATTTGTTTGTATAACTTGTTTTAATGTCTTCTTTCTGATATAAAAATAATGCATGAGCAAAGGGACCATGTCTGCTGTACTTATCATAGAATCCCCAATGCCTTCCCCAGTGCTCAGTCATGGTCAGTGGGCAGTACATACGCACTGAGTGATTAAATGCAGTCATGTTTAAAAGTACCATTTGATGTCATCCAAGATTATATTTGAGTTTTTTTTCTGCAGTGTAACCTTGCAATAATATCAAAATGCATCAATAATGCAGAAAACATGAACAGATAAAAATGAGCTCTTGTTAATACTATATTTGTTTCTATCATTCTTGTTATCACAATCATTATCATTATCATCACCATCACCATCTGTGTTAGGTTTGCCTTTGATTGTTCTGTCACTCAAACAAAGCCACAGTCTCTAAATAAGAAATGTATTATGTAAAACCAAGGAACTTTAGAGGTTGTGCTAAAATTTTATTTATGTTGACATTGAGGATTTGGATTTTATTCTGAATTAAGTTATTTACTTACTGTCATTCTAAATAAAATAAAAAAAAACACAACTGGCAGTTTGGCTCAGTGGATAGAACGTTGGCCTGCAGACCAAAGGATCTGAGTTCCTTTCCAGTTAAGGGCATTTACTGGGTTGCAGGCTCCTCCCTGGTGCGGGTTCTGGTCAGAAGGAGGTCAGGGCTGCCTGTTAAACATCCTACAATGCCCAAGACAGCTCCCGCAAATTATAAATATATATATATATATATATATATATATATATATATATATATATATATATATGTTTCCAGCCCAAAATATCAAGAGTGCTAAGTCTGAGAAATGTTTTGTGGAGCAATGAAGAGAATGGACTTCTGTTTGCAACAAGGATGACTGTCACAAACAAAACATTGAGCAAAGAACTCAGAAAAGAGTATATGAAGTTGTGTTATATGAAGTTAAGACAGACTAAACTTTGCTTGGTGATAAAAGTCAGAGTAGTAGTTAATCATGGGTAACTAGAAGTAGAAACATTACTGGGATTCAAGTAATGCTTTATATTTTTATCTGGGTGGGAGTTGCAAGGATGCATTTATTTGTAAATAATAGGTACCTGTATACTAAAGTCTCCAGTAGACTTTGAACTTCATCTGCAACTTTGGCTCTTCCTGGCCTTCAGACTAGAAATGGAACATCAGCTCTCTTGGGCTTGCTGGCTCACCTTGCAGGTTTTAGACTTGATAACCTCCATAATTATTTGAGCCGATTCCTTTCAATAAATTTTTTCTATATATATACACATCCTTTTTGTTCTGGGTTTGTTTTTTTGTTTTGTTTTGTTTGTTTATTTGTTTGTTTATAGAATCCTAACTACAACACAGGGTCAAAATTTTGGAATTAAAAATAACATTTTCACATATGAAACTTGCCATTACAAATTCAATTCTTTGCCCATCACATTCTGTTTTTTATTGTGAGCCCTTCTTCTACAACCCTACATGAATGCTCTTGAACCTCAATGGAGTATATATATATATATATATATATATATATATATATATATCCATCGTTCTCACCACTTTTCACCTCTCCTTCTAAGATTCCTTGGTTCTAAACTACATCCTCTCCTACAAACACATGTAACTCAATTTTCAGCTTCCTTACCCAAAGTCTTGACTCTTAGGGTTTTCATGAGTCCATGACTGATCTCTTAAAAACTAGGGAAAGGAGAAGAACTACTGATGACCAGAGTTCTCCATTGAAATGGGTGAAGCAATTGTTAAGACTGTGGCTAAACTTCCCTTCCTTCCCAGTCCCATTTCCTTCCACATCCTTTCATAAATGCTCTTTCCAGTAGTGTTCCATAGAAAAATTTTACAAATTTTAGTTGTAGAATTTGCTTTCTATGGAATTCAACCAGCAGTAGATTGTACCCACAGAGGTCTGAAAAATAAGTTTCCGTAAATGGATTCTAGAACTAGGTAACCGGCTGCCCGTCAGGGGTCGGCAAACTCATTAGTAAACAGAGCCAAATATCAACAGTACTTCTTCAAAATAGACTTGCCCAGGCCAAAAACTGACTTCTGCGCATGGGCCACGAAGTTTCAATTGCACTCTCCACACGCCTGCACATGGTATTTTGTGGAAAAGCCACACTCAAGGGGCCAAAGAGCAGCATGTGCCTCGTGAGCCGCGGTTTGCCAACCACGGGCCTAGATGACAGGACCCCACCAGTGGTGGTAAGTGTGGCATATATAGACCATGGCATAAGGGAGGTATCCAAATATTAATCTTTATATGGGTGCTGTTTGCTGTTAATGCCTCAGTTTGATCATCTTACAAGGCATTGTGCCTGTCCGTTGCTAAAAAGCTCACAGCTGCTCTTTTCTTTAGAGAATTTCCCTTAGCAGCATGGTAGCTGCTCTGCTCAAGATGGATGGCCCACACACAATGCCTGATGGTGCAAAAATGTCTAGCACTTTGCTTCAAGGAGGGACAAACTCTCATGCTGGTTGTGCTACAGAGATCCCAGTGGATCAGCTTGAAGCCATTTTTTCCCTGCTACCATAGCCTCGTTTCATTTCTATTTTCTTGCCCTCTCCCGCTTCCCTTCTATTGAAAGCACGCCCTCAATAAATGACATGAACACAATCCATCACCAAGGCTCTGCTTCTAGAGAATCTGACATAAGATAACTAATCCTGCTTTGTGGTTTGGTACAGGTAAAATTCATGTGATGTTTCTTAGTGTGCCTTACAATAAAGCATATTCTACTATTGTTGGGTGTAGGGTACTACATTCATACATTAGGCTAACGTGATCATCATGGCTTCAAAATATTTTCTAACTTTACTTGAAATTTTACCTCTGTTTTGTTTTGTTTTGTTTTGTTTTGTTTTTTACTTACTGAGATGTATGAAAGTCATTTTTAAGTCTCCTAGTATAGAAATTGAAAACTTTCTCTGTTCTCTAACTGATTACATTACAAATGGCAATCTTTAGACTTAAATCATGAAACCCAAAATTACTCACCTCAGTCTCCTCAAAACAATTCAAGGACCTTATAATACTTGATTTATATCCAGACTCTTTAGGAATTATTTTATGTTAATTTCATCTGCTCTTTTTTAATGCTAGAGTACATTATTATGATCTTTTATACAGTCAATATTTATTGTTTCACATATCTGTTACAGTTTTGTATCTGCATTCATTTTTGTTGTGCAGACATTATATTTAGGCTTCACTTTTTCCTGAAGTAAAATATTTAGAACATTTTCAGAATTTTCAAGAAAAATTGTCCTCCAAATATAAATTTTACACCCATTTTTGAAAGTTATTTTTTCTCACATAGATTGACACATAATTGTCAACCTAAGTTGACAATTATATTTCACTAACTTACACTCTCTCTCTTGCACTATTGTTTGACTACCCTAATTATAAAAATCATGAGAGCTCCTCCCAACCCTTTCCACCATGTGAAGACACAACAAGAAAGCAGCCCTCTGCAAATCAAGGAGAGAATTCTGACCAAGAACCCCCAATGCTCGCACACTGATCTCAAACTAACAGCCTCCAGAACAAAAAGAAATAAATATTTGCTTTCTAAGACACACAATATATAGTAACTTTTTAAAGCAGCCTGAGCTAAGGCAAACCATGATACTGATGGCATTTACATGCCAAAACCTGGCTTCTATGTGACAAGGTTTATCATCCCCAACACCAGCAGGCCATCCAGTTCTGCAGTAGTACATGTCTCTTTGGCTTTTGCTTATAGCACAGAAACCACCACTGTGCCTTTAAAGGTGATAGGATCTCTCTCACCAGTGCAAGTTCTTATGTGTAGTAATTTGCTTCTAATAATTTAGAAGTGTAATTCAGGATAGGAAGTAGAAGTTACTCTACCTGAAATTTCCAAGAGAGACAGGAAAGTGTATGTCTTAGTTTTGAAGCAAATATAATGGATTGAGAACAAGGCCTAATAGGAAACAAGATGCAGAGGTAAATTTTAAACTTTCTATACTTTGACTTAAGCTGAAACCCCTAATTTTGCAAGCTGGTGTCATTTCTAGAAGCAGTGAGAACTTTCATGATCTAATAGCCATTTTTTAAATTTTCTTGTTATTATCATTATTTGTATTGTACTTTACATTTCTTTGTTTGTTTTTTTTTTACAGGATTAAAAAGAAAGAGTATGTAATGAAAAGCAAGTGACATGTTTACCCTGATTGCACCCACTTCTCCCGAGTAGGAACTGATATTACTTCTTTGAGGGCTCCCATAAGTATTCAGTGTGTAGACATACCTATGATTGCAAACAGTACTTACATTTTTTTCCAGTAAACACATTATACACTTCTTGTGTTCCTCCTTTTTTTCACTTTACAATATATATTCAACATTGTTGTATATTTATAAAAAATAGTGCTGAATTCTCTATTTACTGGCTGCATAATATTCCAGCATGTGCACATGTTCAATTATATTACCAATTTATATCAATGAATATTTTAGTAGATTCCAATCTTTTGTCATTTAAAGCGATAAGTCGATGAATTTTTTGTAAGTATATTTATTTAAACATGCATATTTCATAAAGTAAACATGCTATAACAAAGCATACGAGCATTAATTGTATCTAATGAAGGCTACGCATTGATATTCTTTAGTAAGTACCTTTTTTGTTTCATTGATTGAATGAACTTGAAAGGAATACACACTAAAAACAAGCCATAGAATATAGCCACATTCTATAATTTATTTCAAAGGAGAATTATTTCCATTTAAACAGTGATCCTATGCCTTGCACAATGCGAAAAAGTTTACCAGGACCAACCAATATTGAAAAGACATCTATGGCTTTTTCAATCCAGGAAGTATTATCATTTTGAGCAGTATCAATCATATTTCTCAAATGATTGATCTCTGCATTCATCTCTTCAGATTTCTTTTTAAATCCTTCTCTAAGCAGATCTTCTTGAACCTAAAAAAAGTGAGAAGGGAAATAAACATTATAAATTCCCATGATTTTCAAGAATTTCATTTCCTATTTAAGAACTCTTTCTTTTCACTCTTAAAGTTGTTTTCTCTTACAGAATCAAGGATAATTTTTCAATAAGGAATAATCCTGGCTTGGACCTAAACACTGAAAGAAAGCTTGGTTTACAGTCTTACAAATATTCACATATCTATAGGGTTTTGCTAGGATGCAAAGCCTGGCCTGAGGACAAATGTAATGTATGCCAGTCATAATATCAGTTGAGAAGTAACCTTGGTCTGCTGGCACCAATTCTAAGTCCCACTTGGAATAATATGGCCAACCAAATGTAGAAATAATAGGAACTTATACATTGCTGTAGAACCCTATTATAAACATGTACAGATAGCCAATCAGGAATGCTTCCTTTGCCATAAGATGACTAGGGTAGACTCTCAATATCTGGGAACCATGCAGCAAGTTTGAAGCTGTCATTTCCCTGAATTCTTAATCTGGGCATTTCTGATAGTTTATCATCAGCATAGATCTACCTTAGAGTCTTTGGGTGGTAGTGGGGTTCCTGATAATAGGCAATGTTCTTGGTAAAGCAAACCAATTGGTGGTCATAATAAAAACATGTGTATCAAATAACTGTTTATTTAGGCTAAATAAGTCATTTTAAAATAACGCAAAATCACACCTCAGAGCCTATTTATACTGTCCAAGTATTCAGAGATGAGATGCTTGTACTGACCACTCCAGAGTATATGCACAGAGTAGATTTCAAAGATACTTTTTACAAAGAACGGGGACAAGGGGAAGATTCAAGGTTTTAGCAAATCACAAGTAGTAAATGGCAATGGTGTTTCCTCCATGGTCTTGCTGTAACATTCTCCATCCCACCTGAAGTACTAGGACAAAGACCATGGAGCACTACTGAGGCCATGGCAGGGCTTACCTTCAATTTATGCTCCAATATCATATTCTGCTCTCTTATGATAGTCTCTCTGTCCCTCTCCATCTTCTCCTTCAGTTGCAATATATTTTCCTCGAGACTCCTCTTCTGTGCCTCCATCTGCTGCTGCTGCTCCTGTAGTTTCTGTTTCATCAGCTCCTGTTCCTTCTCAGCTGCCTCCTTCTTGGCCCGCTCCGCTGCCCCAGGGAGGTTTGAAAGAGGGAAGAAAATTAGGTGAGGACTAATCTCTACCCTCTTGAGCTCTGATAACAAAACAAACTGGAAGGGGAGGTGAGAAGACTCTGAACTGCTCCCTTGCCACACCATCAAGAGCTCATATCAGAGTGTGATGGGAAAGGCCCTGGCTGGCTGGTGTGCCCTGGTGTTTTCAGAGTTAGAGAGTAGGTCCCACAGAAGGAGAGAAAGCTCCTCGTGTCAGGAGGTTTTGTTCTCGCAGCTGTCAAAGGACAGTGCAGGTACCTGCCACCGATTGTGAGCCCAGCCCTGCCCCTTACCTGCCATGGCCTTCTCTCCATCCGTGAGAGCTTTGTCTGCCTGCAGGATGGAATTCTCTGTTGCTGCCTGAGACTGCAGGAACCTCTGGAGAACTTCATGTGCCTGAGGAGACAAGAGGAACAAAGAACTTCAATTTCCACTGGGAAGAATAGGCTTCAAATAATAATGTCCATGTTATTTTTTCTTCCTGACTAAAACCGCATCATGTCTCCACACAGTTTCCAGTCTCATTAGAGAGCCCAGAAGCTCTTCATACCCCTGAAGTCTCTCCCCTAGTGCTCCATTCTTCTGTTCACTCTACATTCCAGCCAGAGAGAACCATGTTCAGTTCTACACAACCACTGTCTCTGGTGCTTTTGTACAGTTGCCTCCCAGGGAGAAATGTTATCTCTAATTAGCGTTGCTGTTCTCCTCTGCTACTTGCTGGCTGTTCCGTTGACCAAGTCATTTTAACCCATCTCGGCCTCTCAGTTCAGATGTGTGAAATGTTCATCAAATGTATAGATGCCTCTTAATGCTACTTGAAGGATAACATTAAAATTCTCAGGGAAAGAACTCAATACTATGCCTTAATAATAAGAGTTCTATAAATACGAATTGCATTATTATCATTATTATTTTATTATTATTGGTTGTACCACTACCTCTATAGTCAACTATCTCAGATTCATAAGTATTTTAATGCTGTATGCAATTATGGACATGATTGACTTCCTTTTCTCTTTTGATCAGCCTGGAATACAAAAATTCTGACTTTAACTTGTAAATTGTTTGCCTTTGACTCACTGAATGTTATATTGTTGGATGGAAAATGATTGTTTCTCTTCTGTCTTTTATGGATTTCAGAAATCCATATTCTTTTCTGAGAATGGACATTGTGACTCTCTTTAGGAAGAAAGACAAAATTGTGGGTCTTTAATGCTAAAACAGTCATTATATACCCATGCTCCCATATTACCCACAACTGATGTTGTGACCAATTTCCAGGAGACCCTCTTGACTTTAATCTGTAGGATCCCTATGCTCCCCTTATTCCTCACCTTCACTCCTTTCCTGGGCACTTTCCAGTAGTCCTGTTCAAGCCTTTCTTTTGTTTCCATGTAGAGCTTGTGACCACCAGGAACAGAGAAAATGCCTGCTGAAATACCTTCCATCAGCGACTTGGAAAGTTGCTCAAGTTTTTCCTGGCAGAATTTAACAGATGCCTCTTCATTCTGCAGCAAGATCTTATCCTGCTTATCCTTTATGATTTCCTGAAAGGGAAGTATATAGGGCTGTCACCAGGAGAAAAAGTTCCAAAGAACCGGGTGGAAGGAAGTCTAGCTGTGGTCCTCATGAGAAAGGCATTCTGTTGGAGAAGGATATGGAATAAAACAGGAATTACAAGGCTTCCTTTACTCACAACCCTGAAAATTCCATGTGAGGCAGGGGAAAGCTTTTAATCTCGCTGGGTCTCAGGCTCTTCATCAATAATATTGGTGTTGAATTCCCTTATCCCTATGGATCCTTGCAGCTGTAACTTTTGTTAATTTCATTTTCAATGACACAATGAAACAATAAGGAGCCATGGGAATTGAAAATACCCTGGTATGCGGGGGTCTGCTAAGAGAAATTTAGTTCCTGGGAATGGGAGATTGTTCTCAAAAAGCATCTAGCAAAGGAATGACTTTTGGGTATTCAGGACAGGCTTGAAATTAATGTAAGTATTCAGTTCAGAAAGATGTCTATGCTAATTATGCATCAGAGACCAAAAAAATTTTTACATAAAGTACCTGGGGAGAGGAAGAAGAAAATGCAGTCTTTTTAAATTGCAACTCTCATATGAATCCAGACCACTCTATCCATGACTGAGAGAGGAGTACTGGGGTCAGAAAGACTTTTCTAGGCTTAATTTTCAATGAAAAGGTTACAAAGGGTAAATAAATACTAAGGCAAAGTACCACAAGATTCTTCTGGAACCCGTGGTTGTCATCCTTGAAGGAGTGCTCCATGAAGATTGCAATGGCTTCCTTCTCACAGGCTGCGTGCAGGTCCAGCAGCTCCTGCAGCGTGTCTGTGGGGAAGCTCACTCTCTGGGCCATCTGCTCGCTGTAGTGGTTGGCTGCCTTCTGAACAGCCCCTGAGTTCTCAAGCTGAGCCAGTGTTGTAACCGCATTCTCCAAACAAGGCACTGCACCACTGTTGATGGCATCCACATAAGTCACCACCAGAGTCCTTAGCCCTAATAAGCCAGGAAATTTAAGGGATAAATATCAATTATCACACAAAGGGATCTATGATTTGTAGACAACATTTTTAAATCTCTCTATATGTATGTCTGTCTCTCACAACCAACACACATATGTGTGCACGCATGAACACAGAAACACACACACACACACACAACTTCCATCTACTGCTATTGGTGTAAGCAGTTAGTTAGATATTAACAAGATACCAGGGAGCTAGTGGAATGAGTCATCTGTTAAAGCCTGATTAAATAGGAAAAAAATAGCCTTGCAATCACCCTGGGGAGTCCACCTAACTAACTAGGATGGCAGAAAAATGGCACAGAGAGAATTCCTTTACTAAGTACCTGTGCAATGGGAGCCAAATGACCAAGCAAAACAATGAAGCACGTGCAATAGGAGTCAAAATGTGGACCATAAATGGGGAGGGCACAAAACCAGGAAAATATGGGGGAAAGATTGCATGAGGGAAGGGCACAAGCCCCGAAGAAAACAGGAAAAAGATTGGATAGTTTTAAAGAAAGCCTGACCTTTCCCAAACCCAAATATATATGTGAAAGGTTCACAAATACCTCAGGGAAGTAGCTGCCCTCTAGCCTGCCAGCTCTCTGTCTCCCTAAGAGTGTACTTTCCTTTTCACTTTAATAAAACTTGTCATTATAGCGTAAAACTCCTCCTACATAAGGGTCCCTCAAATTCCTTTCACACAACACCACAGAAGAACATATTTCTTCCAGTAACACTATTGTCCCATTGACTCTAATTTGTATGTTTCTTTAGACCACAAGGCTAACATAATTCAATACATTCCTTTATCTAACTTACTAAAGGATACCTGGAAAACAAAATTTTGCATTGAAAATCTTAGAAGCAAATTGCTTACATAGGTAGACAGATGAGGCAGGGCATAAATGTGACCCTATATTTTTCTGAATTCTAAAGCTTCCTGTAAATTTTCAGAGCTTTATGGGCTCAGGTGCATTGTTAAATTGGTCTAAACCCCAAAAATATCTTTTGTATTCTCCTTGCAAATCTCATTCATTATAAAGGACTTCAATTAAGAAAACAGTGTATTCTATTTTTCTACCCAGTTAGTGATTCCTTTTGAGTAGATGTTGTATTAGTATGGATACTGCAGATTTTGCTGTCAATGGTTGTAATTTTGGAGAGGAATTTATAAACACCCAACAGTGTGACAAGTATACATGTGTCTTCGTTGAGTATGAATAATTGTAGACCCATAATTCTATGCAGAATCAAACACAAGTTTGGAGAACACATCCTATAATATCTTCAACAAGTATTAGGCTCCACAAAATGTGAAGTGGAGACTCACGTTTCCCAGTGACTGTGATTCCCTCCCTGAGGGTCTTGGTCCTCGCCTGGGTGAGAATGTAAGAACAGAAGTTCTTTGTTTGTTCCTTGAAGTTAGGATCCAGTTGGTTGTCTACAACCTTCTCAATATGGGCTAGGAGTTCTTTGTTGTTTATTGGCCGGTCAAAGACAAAACACTTTCGTCTTGGAAAGAAATGGCGGATGCACTCTCTAGGGAGATTAGATATTTGAGCTTTGGGATTCAGGCCTGAAAGATTAAAACAAACAAAAACTAAAACAGGTATCACAGTAAGAGCAGTGTGAGGACAAGGGACCTAAAGATTTTTATGACAGGGATTTTTGTGTCTTTGCCATATTCTCTCTGTATAACTTCTGGTTATACCTCCTTTAGCATGGACATCCACATGCTTCTTTAACATAAAATTTACCAATGATGCAACTTTGGGGGGAAATTTTGGAAGAGATTAAATATGCTTAAAAAACAACTACAACAACCTATTGCTGTTATTGGACCTAAAAATGGTAGAGTATTTTCTATATTGTCAATATTAGCTACTAAATGAATAACAGAAACATGGGTCAAATGTACTTTTTTGTCACCTTGATCCCATGGGGAAATGAAGCTGTGGATCAAAATGAAGAGCCCAAACAAGACTTAATGAAGCAATGTTGGAAATAACACTAGATTATCTAAGGAAAACTGTTTAGATGCTAAAAATAATGTGTACAGCATTAGCTTTAAAAAAAATAAAATCCTCTGAAGAGTGAAGAGTAAATGTAGCTAAAACATAATTTTAAGATATCACCATTAGTCTCTAAACTCTTTAAGGAAAATAACTATATTCAATTGATAGCTTTGCTGTTCTGTGTAGCCCATTTCTCATTTTTTTTGAGAAACCATAAATAGAAACATGAAATCAAGAGTGTATAAATCAGAAGTGGATTTTCTTTCAAGGGTTCACCAGATACCTACATGCCCATGTTATTGTAACCCATTCAAATATTTTTATTATTTTGAAATTGTAGCATGGGTAAATATGGGTAAATTGAAAAAAAATTATTATACAGATCAAAAGAATTAACATAATTAAAATGTCTATAATGCCTATAATGAATCTATAGATTCAACACAATACCTGTCAAAATACCAATGGTGTTTTTCATATCAGTACAATAAATAATCCAAAAATGTATATGAAACCATAAAAGACCCTGAATAATCACAGACATACTGGGAAAGAACAAAGTTGGAAGTATTATGCTAACTGATACCAAACTATAATACAATGCTGTGGTAATCTAAGCAGCATAGTGCTGGAATAAAAACAGACATATACATCAATTGAACACAACAGAGTGCCCAGAAATAAACCCATGCAAATATGATCAAATAATAGATGACAAAGGAGGCAAAACAACATACAATGGGATAAAGGCAGCCTAGCGGTGCATGGTGTTGGAAAATTGGACAAATATGTGCAAAAGAAGTGAATCTACACCACCTTCTTCCACCATATACAAGAATAAGCTCAAAATAGATTAAAGACTTAAATGTAAGACTCAAAACCATAACACTCCTAGAATAAAACATAGACAGTAAAACCTCAGACATGAAGGCCAATACATATATGAAAAGATGTTCAACATCACTAATCATTAGAGAAATGCAAGTTAATACCACAATGAGATATCACCTCATGCCTGTCCGAGTTGCTCTCATTAATAAATCAACAAGCAATAAGGGTTGGTGAGGATGTGGAAAAAAGGGAACAATTTTGCACTGTTGGTGGAAATGCAGATTTGTGCAGCTACTATGGAAAAGAGGATGGAGGTTTCTCAAAAGAATTAAAAATAGAACTACCTTATGACCCAGTGACTTCACTTCTGGTTATATATTTGAAGAAATCCAAAACACTAATTCAAAAAGAAATATATGACTCCTATATTCATTGCAGCATTATTTACAATAGCCAAGATATGTAAGTAACCTAAGTGCCCCAAAATAGACAAGTAGATAAAGTATAGGTAGTACATATACACTAACTTCTCAAGCAAAATAAAGAATGAAATCATACCATTTGAGATAGCATGGATGAATATAGAGAGTACTGTGCTCAGTGAAATAAGTTAGACATTGAAAGACAAATATCATATGACTTCACTTATTTGTGGATTCTAATAAACAAAATAAACAAACAAGATTGATTCAGACTAATATATATAGAGAAAAAAATTGATGGCTGCATGAGGAGAGTGGGGGTGGAAAAAGTGAAGGCATTAACAAATACAAGTTGGTAGTTGAAAATATTCATGGGGATGTAAAAAAGAGCATACGGAATATCGTCAATAATATTGTAATATCTATGCATTGTACAAGGTGAATACTTGAAATATAGGGAGTTCTCATTGTAAAGTATGTTATCTAACTACTATGCTATATATTTGCAAATAATACAAAATGATATTGAGTGTAAACTACAATTGAAAATAGGTGTCAATGAGTGAGGGACAGTTAAATCCAGCAGGAATATCAGAGGCTAGCAGACCGGGCTCTCCTGGACAGGAGCACCTACCATCGCCAATGGCACTTCCTGTGCTGTGGGGCTCAGGCACAGAGCCCTTGTCATCTTGAAGGGGAGAGCAGCTTCTTCTAGGAACTCATCAGCTCCACCACCCAGACTGGCATTGGACACTGCCCGTGACCCTGCAGTCACTACAGTCAAAATCCTTCTGCCCTGCTCACAGACCTGCAGATCCTTAAGATTTCTACCTCCAAGGGTGCATGGCTCCTACAGCAGTAAGTGTGACTTCCCTCTTCCAGTCTGTCGACCTCCAGACACCACAGTCATGCCTTTCCAGCGTGCAGACTTCCTGAGCCCACCACCTCAAAGGTGGCTATTTGGTGCTGCTATAAGCCCCCGCTGGGTGCACTTGTATCCAAACAAGGACACATGCCCTGGCAATAGAAATTGGGATGCCCTCCTTCCAGGCAGCCTGCCCACAGACACATCGAGTCAAACAGCTTCAGCATCAGAGTCCCTCTGAGTGCTCCACCTTGACAAACAGCCACCGGGTGCCTCTGTGAGCCACCACTGGTATGTGAATCCAATCAAGGGCACAAGGTCCAGGCAGCAAAAACGGAGTCTTCCCAATCCACAGCTGCCAACCACCAGACACCACAGTCATGCCTTTCCAGCGCACAAGAAAAGGCAGCACTGAACACCAGTAACTTGACTCTCGGCAGGCACATGCTGGGACTGTTTCTCATTGCATGCACATGGGATTCCTGATTCTCAGTGCAAGCAAACTGATCTCCAGTGACTCCAATTCTTGGCACACATGCACACAGGGACCCTGATTCTTGTCCCAAGGTCCCACCAAGCGACAGAGACTCCAATACTCAATTTTCAGAGCGGGCATACGGGGGCTCTGACTCCTGGTGCACGCCAGGGCACTCTGATTTTTGGTGCATGACCACAGGGATTATTTTTTTCAGTGTGGCGCATGCAGGGTGCCTAATTCTAGGTGCATGCATGAGGCTGCACTGAGCACCCGTGACTCTGATTCTCAGCGCACGTGGCACCCACTGACCCATGGCAGCCACAGGCCTCAGTGTCGGATCTCTTCAGTGACACTCCAGTGGCACAACGTTCCCACTGCACATGGCACAGGCCCCCACAACTCGGTGTTTGGACCTTCTGATGATAGTTAGAATGGAAAGACAAGGAACAATGCCCAGAGGGAAAAAAAGAGAAATCACTAAGAAAGGAAATAAGTGAAATGGAGTCATGCAATAATGACAGAAAAAGAATTCAGAGTAATGGTCATACAGTTCATAAACTAGATGGATGAGAAAATCAACAACCTATGCAAAAATCAGGAAGAAATCAAAAGTGATATAGCTACCATCAAAAATGCTATAGAAGGTTTCAACAGTAAACCAGAAGAAGCAGAGGACCAAATTACTGAGTTAGAAAATAAGGAAGAGAAACAAACCCAAACTGAACACCAACTGGAGATAAAAATTAAAAAAATGAAGGAGAGCATAAGGGAACTTTGGGACAACAAAAATTAAGTAAGATATGTATAACAGGGGCACCAGAAGGACAAGAATAGGAGCAAGGACTAGAGAATCTATTTGAAAAAATAATGACAGAAAACTTCCCTGATATGGGGAACAAAAAAGTCACACAAGTACAGAGATTCCCAAGCAAGATGAATCCCGAAAGACCCACAACAAGACAAATCATAATTACAATAGCAAATGTTATCAACAAACAGAGAATCTTAAAGGCTGCAAGAGAGACAGAGAGTTGCCTCCAAAAGATCCCCCATCAAATTATCAAATGATTTCTCAACTCAAACATACCAAACTAGAAGGGAATGGAATGAAGTATACAAAGTGATGCAAAGCAAAGGAATGAATCCAAGAATACTCAATCCAGCAAGACTATCAATAAAAATAGAAGCGGAAATCTGGAGATTGGCAGACAAAAAAAAAATGCTAAGGGAGTTTATCACTACCAAGCCAGCAATGCTAGAAATGCTAAAGGGAATGCTGTGAAAAGAAGAAATAGACAGGGAGGAAGGAATACAGGCATAAAGTACAGAAATGTCTACAAACAAGTGCCAATCAATAATAACATTAGCCCTGACCGGTTTGGCTCAGTGAATAGAGCGTTGGCCTGCGGACTCAAGGGTCCTGGGTTTGATTCCAGTCAAGGGCATGTACCTTGGTTGTGGGCATATACCCAGTGGGGAGTGTGCAGGAGGCGGCTGATCGATGTTTCTCTCTCATCGATGTTTCTAACTCTCTATTCCTCTCCTTTCCTCTCTGTAAAAACTCAATAAAGTATATTTTTTAAAAATAATAACATTAAACTTAAATGGATTAAATGCTCCAATAAAAAGACATGGAGTGAATGAATGGATAGGCAAACATGACCCATATATATGCTGTCTACAGAAGACCCAACCCCGGAACAAGGGAATCACACGGACTGAAAGTGAAGGGATGGAAAAATATCTAGCAGGCAAATGGAAAGGAAAAATATGCTGGGGTAGCAATACTTTTATCTGACAAAAAAGACCTCAAAGTGAAGGCCATATCACGAGACAAGAAAGGCAACTTCATTATTCTAAAGAGATCTATACAACAAGAGGTTATAACTTTGGTAAACATATATGCACCCAATGCAGGAGCACCCTAATATATAAAAAAAACTTCTGGGAGGTATCAGGGGAGAGATTGACAGCAATGCAATCATAGTAGGAGACTTTAACACCCCCATTAACATCACTGGATAAATCCTCTAGACAAAAAATTAGCAAAGAAACAATAATCCTATAGGACTCACTAGATCAGATGAACTTAATTGACATCATTAGAACATTCCAACCCACCCCAAAACTACAGAATATGCATTCTTTTCAAGTGCACATGGGACATGTCAAAAGATAGACCACATATTGGGACACAGGCAAAGTATCTCCAAAATTTAAGAAGATTGAAATCATATCAAGCATTTTCTCAGACCATGATGGCATAATATTACAAATAAACTACAATAAAAACAATAAAAAAATTCGAACACTTGAAGGCTGAATAGCATACTATTAAATAATGATTGGGTTACCAAAGAGATCAAATAATAAATAAAAATCATCCTGGAAACAAATGACAATAAAAACACAACAATCCAAAATCTTTGGGACACAGTGAAAGCAATTCTGAGGGGAAAGTTAATAGCATTCCAGGCCTTCCTAAAAAAACAAAAACAAAAAAAAAACAAAGAAAAACTAGTAATAAACCATCTAACTCTGTAAATAGAAGAATCAAAAAGAGAACAACAAGAAAAGACCAGAGTGAGCAGAAGGAAGGAAATAATAAAGATCAGAGCAGAAATAAATGACATAGAGACCAGGAAAAAAAAAATACAAAAGATCAATGAAACTAAGAGCTGGTTCTTTGAAAGGATGAACAAGGTTGATGAAATGCTAGCCAGGCTCACCAAGAAACAAAGAGAGAGGACCCAAATAAACAAAATCAGAAATTAAAGAGGTGAAATAACAACAGACCCTACAGAAATATGAAGGATTACAAAAAAATACTGTGAACACTATTCCAACAAACTGGTCAAAATAGATTAAATGCACATATTCCTAGAAAAATATGACCTTCCAAAACTCAATCAGGAGAAATCAAAAAAATCTGAATAGGCCAATAACTATGGAGGAAATTGAAGCAGTAATCAAAAAACTTCCAACAATCAAAAACCCTGGACCAGACGGCTTCATAGGGGAATTTTATCAAACGTTCAAAGAAGAAATAAAACCTGTCTTCCTCAGACTATTCCAAACTATTTAAGAGGAGGGAACACTTCCAACGTTTTTCTACGAAACCAAGATTACTCTAATCCCAAAATCAGATAAAGACACACAAAGAAAGAGAATTATAGGAAAATATCCCTCATGAACATAGACGCGAAAATTCTCAACAAAATATTAGCAAAGCAAATCCAGCATTACATTAGCAAGATCATACACCGTGACCAAGTGGGATTTATTCCTGGGGTGCAAGGATGGTACAATATCCACTAATCAATAAACGTGTTATATCACATAAACAAACTGAGAGATAAAAACCATATAATCATATCCATTGATGCAGAAAAAGCATTTGACAAAATCCAACACCCTTTCTTGATAAAAATGCTCAGCAAAGTGGGAATAAAAGGATGATACCGCAACAAAATTAAAGCCATATATGACAAACCCACAGCCAACTCATACTCAACGGGCAAAAATTAAAATCATTTTCCCTAAGAAAAGGAACAAGACAGGGATGCCCACTCTCACCACTCCTGTTTGACATAGTACTGGAAGTACTAGCCATTGCAATCAGACAAGAAGAAAAAACAAAAGGCATCCAAACTGGAACTTTAGTAAAACTGTCCTTATTCTCAGTTGACATGATATTGTACATAGAAAACCCCAAACACT
>NW_023416324.1:68718233-68810733 GCF_014108235.1 Myotis myotis
AGATAATATAATATAAAGGCTTGTTTTTCTTTTTATTATCAATATCTTGATAGTAGGCCATGAATTTAAAATGAAGAACTATAGGCCATCTTGGGTGGTTGTTGCCGGCATCCAGAGACCAGCTACTAACCTGGAAACAAGGGATCTCAAGCAGCGTGACTGCCTGAACTCAGACGAGCACTGCTTCTTCTCACGGAAAGCAGAGAGAGAACTACATAACCAAACACCTTGAGAAGAGAAATCATGGTGAAACAAAGAACCAACCCAAATATGAAAGAAAAACAGGCATCATCAGAAAAGGAAGTAAACGAAATGGAGGCAATGGAGGCAAGCAACCTGTCAGAGAAAGAATTCAGAGTAATGGCCATAAGGTGGATGAAAAGAATGGAAGACCAATTCAACAATATGTGTAGGAACCAAGAGGAAATAAAATGAAGAACTATATACAGAAAACTAAGAATATAGTTTCTATTCGCTAAGCTCTAGTAACACAATTCAAGATTTCAAAGATATAGTATATGAAAACAAGTGTATTAAAATCTTATATTATATAGTAGATTGGGCAAAACAATTATGACTGAAGAGTAGAAAATGGATCAAGCTGATTTTTTTAATTTAAGGAAACATGTCTTTCTATTGTAAAATCATTCACCTCTATTTCCTTGCCTGTGTACAAATAAAATAAATTTAATTAATAGACTTTAATACAAATAAGTGTCCCTTAGGTACTCATGTTAGGTCAATGTCATTTCAACAATGCTGTTACTGCTCAGAGCGTATTCTGGAACTACTTTTTGAGTAATGCTCCAGATTTGGTTGACAAACATCCCAGAAAACTGAAATTATGACTCCTTAACAGTCAATAAGTCTGTTAAGACCTAGAATTGTGTTACATAGTTAGAATAACTTTGTAAGTTATTCACTAAATTTGGTCCTGAATGACTCTTTGCCTCTTCCAAAAACCAAGTCCCCTGCAGAGAAGGATGGTGTGCCATGTTCGAGGACTTCACAGGAAGTTCACAGTTCCTGACAGCAATTCCCAGAAAGGATTTTGAGTAATAGTCATTGACTTCATTGGTTATAACCCTGAAGATGAGGGCTTTGATGAGGGTAAAATTTCCTTATGGTCTCTCTATCACATGAATACATGGGTGTTTCAAAAGCATTTAATGCTTTATAAATCACTTACGACCATAAACACTCAGGAAGTGGTTGCTACTATTTTTATCCTATTTAATAAAGAGCTAATATGCAAATGGTCATCACGCCCTCATGCCGGAATGGCTCAGACACTTAACACTGGGGAGAGAGGAATGGGTACCAACCAAGCACAAATGAGCTCACGAGAGAGGAGTGGGGACCAGCCAACCTGCGGCCCAGGAGAGGGACAAGCCGCCTGCCCTGCGGTCCCAGGTGCCAACACCTGCATCCGTGCCTGCGGCCTGGGAGAGGGACAAGCTGTCTTCCCTGTGGTCCTGGGCACCTGTGGCCCAGGCCAAGCCACCCGCTCATGGTCCCCTGCAGCTGCAGCAGGCCTGGGTGAAGCCAGCCCAGGTACTGGCCAGAGGGAGGGAAGCCTGGATCTTGGGTGGGGGGTGAGGCAGAGGTGGTTAGTGTTGATCAGGCCTGTAGGGGAGCAGTTAGGGGTGATCAGGCAGGCAGGCAAAGGTGGTTAGGGGCAATCAGGCAGGCAGGCAGGTGAGTGGTTAGGAGCCAGCAGTCCCTGATTGTAAGAGGCAATCAGACATTTCCCCAGGGGTCCCAAATTGGAGAGGGTTCAGGCCAGGCTGAGGGACACTCCCCCATGCACAAATTTTGTGCATTGGGCCTCTAGTATTATATAATAAAGGATAGTTTTAGTAATGGTGACTATAATCTTTCTATTAGATTGGAAAGGACAAATACTAATAAACAGACCTAAGCACACTCTCCAAACATGAATACCAGTTCTGGGTGGTTTTGCTACAATCTACACTAATAAAAGAGAAACATGGTAATTGGCGTACGACCGCTACCCTTCCCATTGGCTAATCAGCGAGATATGCAAATTAACTGGCAGCCAAGATGGCGGCTGGCAGCCAGGCAGCTGATGCGAACAGGGAGGCTTGCTTGCCCCAGCATGAGGAAGCCAAGGTTCCCCGTCTGCAGCTGGGGGGCTCTGAGCTCCTGAAGCAACAACTCCAAAAGATACAATGTTTCAATTATAGAAGCTAAAAGATGGCAGTTAATTTGCATACTCAGGCTCCAAGCAGAGCGAAGCCAAACAGCCCTGAAGCGGCAGGGCAGAGAGGCCTCAGGGCCCTGGGAACAGTGGAGCAGACAGGCCTCCCGGCCCCCGGGATCAGCGGAGCCGAGAGGCCTCAGGACCCCGGGATCAGCAGAGCCAAGAGGCCTCCCAGCACCGGGATCAGCGTGACAGGGGGAAGCGACCAAACCCCTGATTGCCCTGCAGCTCTGTTCATGACAGGGGGCGGCGCCCCAACTCCCCAATCAGCCCTGCTCTGAGCCTGACCAGGGGCTGCACCTAGGGATTGGGCCTGCCCTCTGCCACCCGGGAGCAGGCCTAAGCCAGCAGGGCGTTATCTCCCGAGGGGTCCCAGACTGCGAGAGGGTACAGGCCGGGCTGAGGGATCCCCCTCCTCCCCCCCAGTGCACAAATTTTTGTGCACCGGGCCTCTAGTCTATATATATAAAAAGCCAGCAACCAGAATGCTGGAAAGACCGGAACGACTGGAACGACTGGTCACTATGACGCCCACTGCAGCAGCGAACCGGCCTAATCAGGGGGTGGGGTCGGCCTGCCAACCTCCCATGGCCCTTCCCCTGGCTAGCCCCACCCCCGATCAGCCCGCCCCTGATCACCCCCCCACCCCAGTAGGGGGCAAGGCCAGCTGCCAACCTCCTGCAGCCCCTCCCCCAGCCAGTCCTGCCCCCAATGGGCCACTCAACCCCAATCAGGGGCAGGGCCAGCCATCCAACCACCTGCAGCCCCTCCCCCAGCCACTGACCCCCGATCAGCCCCCCCACCCCACTCAGGGGTGGGACCAGCTGGCCCACCACCCACAGCCCCTCCCCACGGCAAGCCCTACCCCCGAACAGCCCCCACCACCCCGATTGGCCTGTGGCCCCTCCCCCAAGTCAGCTCCACCCCCAATCAGCCCTCACACACCAATCAGGGGTAGGGCCTGCCGGGCAATCATCAGTGGCCCCTCCTCCCAGCTGGCCCGGCCATGATCGGGTCCCGATCAGGGCAGGCCAGCCGGCCAACCTCCCACCATCTCCTCCTCCTGACAGGCCTGGTCCCAATCCACACCAATTGGGGCCAGGCCAGCCAGACCCCACCTGTGCACAAATTCATGCACTGGTCCTCTAGTTATTTAAATAAAGGAGGTGACTTTCTCTTTGTCTAGAAGCAACCCTCTTACCTGATCACTGGTTAGTTAGTCTGTTGATTGTAGTTGCCCCTCCTAACTCTGTCATATCATTAAAGCTTTCTTTCAGTGAATATATCTTGTGTTTCTTTGATTCTCTTAGCTAATAGTCTTTAAATTCTGTTTACTATGTAGCTTGAGTCACTGATTTGGAGATCATGCCACCTGGTCAGCTTTTATTGATTTTTACAAAAGCCATTGCAAAACTAATACAAGAGATGATGGCAATTATAGTGTGATTCAGAATAAGTTACTTAAGTAGACACTGGGGTGTGCCACCCAAGTCCCCTTTCCAGAGCTGATTTACCCATTCCCCAATTATTGGGGTGGGGTTCTAACACTGTGGTAAGGACCCCAGTAAACAAAGCTAACACACTGGTAGGATAACTCCTGAAAGTTTGGAAAATCAATAGCCCATACTAGGTAAACTAGAAATTATAATCTTATAATACTAGAGGCCCAGTGCACGACATTCATACACTGAGGATGGGGGAGGTCCCTCAGGCTGGCCTGCACCCTTTCACAGTCCGGGAGCCTTTGGGGGCTCCGGACAGCTAAGGCCCGCTCCCCCCAGGAGCATCAGTCAGACATCCTTAGCGCTGCTGCGGAGGCAGGCCCCTGCACTCACCAGCTGTCAGCCCTGCTTGTGGCTGAGTGGTGCTCCCCCTGTGGGAGCACATTGACCACCAGGGGGCAGCTCCTGTGTTGAGCGTCTGCTCCACGGTGGTCAGTGCACGTCATAGTGACCGGTCATTCTGCCATTTGGTTGATTTGCATATTAGCCTTTTATTATATAGGATTGGAAAAAGGAAATTTTAAAATATCATAGAAAGATGTATGCTAGAATGGATATACTACTTAAATCCAGAAAACCCACCAGCTGACTCTATTCATGAAAGGGCCCCAAATACACGCTATTTACCACAGTTATTCATATGGAATTTGCTAAGGAAAGAGAAACCAACATCATTGTGAAGCTCAGTGGCACACCAGGGTTGATGGCAGAAGATACTGGTATAGAACAGGGATTACAGAGTCCTGAAATAAAAGAGGTCAAGCGTAACACTCACTCAAAAGCAAAATGGGCCAAATTATTGTGATGAATGGCAACATCGGGGTGGCAACCAGGGCATCTCAACCCCCAGATTGATAAGAAGATGATTACCAGAACACAGTGTTCACAGGGGTAAAGAAAGATGGTCAGGCAATAAGGGTATTGCTTAATTTATGTGTTTTTAAAAGTCAGGGATAGATTATCAGCCATCTTAGTATCACCTCAGCCAGTGGTCATTTCTGGGTCCCCAAATATATAATTGATTGAGATACATTTTGTAGTTGGCAGAACCCTCATATTGGTTCCTTGACCTGTGTAGTAAGAGCTATTATAAGGCAGAAAGCCATGCAGAAACCTCAGAAACTCTCCCACTCCCAGCCAAGATAGTAAATAAAAAACAATATCATATCCTGAAGATAATAGCATGAATAGCGCCACACCAAAGATTTAAAGCATGTATCTCCATTTAACTCATCCATCTTGTCCCTACAAAAAACAAATGACACATGGTGAATGAGAGTAAAATTTTGCAAACATAACCAAGCAGTAGCTACAACTGCAGCTGTTTTGCCAGATATGGTATATTTGCTAGCACAGATAAACATAGCCTCAGGCACTTGGTATGAGACCATTGATCTGGGGATGTATTCCTTTCCATTCCTATAAAGGAAGATCAGAAGACAGTCACATTCACATGGGACTGTGAACAATATACATTTAGAGTATTGTTCTAGAGCTATGTTCACTCTCCCTCTGCATGTAATAATATAGTCCAAAAGGACCTGGGTTGTCTAGACCAGTAGTTCTCAACCAGGAGAAGTTTTGATAATGTCTGAAGACATTTTCCTGGTCATGGCTGGGGGAAATAGAGAGTTGGATTACTGGCATCTCATGAGTAGAAGCTAGAGATACTGCTAAACTTTTATGATTATGCCCTCCCACAAGAGAGCATACACCTTAAGGGATGTGAAGCAAAGATATACCATCTGCAGCAGAGAGATATAGACCATTTAAAAAGAAATTTCTATCATGCATCAAGGCCCTGATAGGGACATCAAGTGACCATGCAGCCATCATAGGTTGGCTTATGTCAGATTCACAAAGTCATTAGATGGAGAAAGCACAGCAACAATCTAAAGACAGTAGTCATACATTCAGAATTGGGCATGATCAGGACCAGAGGACACAAGTAAGCTGCATACAGGTGAGTCATACTTCCCCTTGCACTAACATCTCCTGTTCAGTTCTTAGCTAAAACTGCATGTGGTGGGCAGTGGGGGAAGATCGCTATCTCTAGCTGATGGAGGGGGTCAAGGATGGAACCTGAAACCCAAGTACCTGCCCTTAGACCGGGAATCAAACCCAAGACCCTTCGGTGCATGGGCTGACACTCTAACCACTTAGCTACACTGGCCTGGGCTTCCTTAAATAATAATATTTAAATAAAAAAATTTAAATATGGAACATGTGAATAAATGAATGATATATAACATTATCCACTTCCTATTACTACCAGTGAAGTGATATTAATGAGAACAGATTTTGAAGAGGAATTGTTGCAACTGGAATCTGCCATTTACTGGGTATTGTGGCCTTGGGCAAGTTTTTCATTGTTTTATCCCCAGAGTATTATAAAGTGGGGTTATTCAGTGGATTAAATGTAATCCATAAATAAAGCCCTATAGAAGACATGCAATAACTGGCTATTTCCTCATCCCTGGTCTCTTTATCCATGCTATTGTGACCCTGGGATACTGAGGAACTAGAAGAATTACTCAGCAGCAACGCTCTTCTATGTGATAAGGTTTCTCAATGTCAATAAAACATATTGAGAGCCCCTATGGTGTCCCCTATTCTTTTCCATCCCCACATGTCAGCTGCGAAGCACCTCTATCTTATTTAAAGCTTCACTGGAATTCTAGAGGAAACGTTTAATGGCATGGTCTTGGTTTTGGGTTCCATCCAAAGCAGTCTGAGGCAAGGCCTTGAGTGCAGGTGCTTTCTTGAGAGGTGATCCCAGGAAGCAGGGATAAAAGAAGCAGGAGAATAGAGGAAGAAATAAGTAAAAACTCAATTAAGGCTGCATTGCTAAGCTCCCCATTTTGGCAAGGAGGAAGCAAACTCATTGCCCCCTAGAGTTGTCTACCCCAAAAATAGGAAGCTGGAGCATTTATCCATTGGATTCTGCCCACATTGGTTGAGGTTTGACCTTGGGGGCGTTGGGGGGGGGGCGGGCATTAACACCCCTGCACATACAGGCTGCACTTGCATGGGGCATGAGCAGGCTCCTGTGGCATCAGAGAAAGCCCCGGGGAAGAGAGCAGAGAGACACACAGCGCATACATGAAGCTTGGCATTGTCAGCTCAAGGTGAGCCTGAACTTGCATGGAACTGTCTACTGCAGCTGCAGTGAATAACAGAGGTGGGCTGAGGAGATGTGACATGGGGCGTCAGAGGCATTAGCTATATACATCATCTAGAAAAATTTTGGCCAAGTTACGGCTGCTAAAAGAACAAAGATGCCACAATTGTCATCACTCGTTTTCTTGTCTTTCTTCTCGAATATGGCATTTCTTCAGTGATCCAAATGCTGGGAGCAAACTTGCCCATGTTTCTTTGACAGGCCTGAGGAGTTGAGCAGGCATGACTTTGAATTCTGTGTATTTGTGACTCTTTTAAAAATATATATTTGTATTGATTTCAGAGAGGAAGAGAGAGATAGAAACATCAATGATGAAAGAGAATCATTGATTGGCTGCCTCCTGCACACCCCACACTGAGCATATGCCCTGACTGGGAATCGAACCATGACCTATTGGTTCAAAGGTCGATGTTCAACCACTGAGCCATGCCAGCCATGCGTATTTACTATTCTTAATAGCTCTTATAACTATGCTTACTTTTCTTTAAAAAGTGGGCTAACTATCCCTATTTGGGATAGCTAATCAATGATAAAACAATAAATTTCCTTCCCCAAAATTCAAAAATTACATAATAAAAAAAATGTTTAAATTCACTGCAGTGCCAGAAGCAGAGCAGAGGTGCCACCTGCAGATCAAAACAAGGAGACTTTTCTGGAGACTATAAAACCAATGAGAAAAGGCTGTCAAAGAAGAGATGGGCTTCTTCTCTGCTGTTTGACCTTGTTTTCACTGCCACTGGAGCAGCGACAAACACAGTCTCCTGTGATGTGGGTCCTGGCAGAAGTATATATAACACTTGGATCCCAAGCAACAAGACACAGAAGCCTTCTAGCTTTAGTAACTTGGGAAATTGGTTTATTTCTATAACATGATAATTATTCTTGACAGAAGATTAACAGGTACTGAGAATTTACAGCTGCCAGAACACATATTTCAGTGAGTCATTTTAATATACCCTGTTAATGCCGTCTACATTATCAAACCCCATGGCTCCCTCCTACCAGCAGGAGATGTCTCAACAGAGAGTATGGCCTGAGCACTAAAATGTTCTCATAAAACTTGGGTTGCATTGCACCCTCTTCCTATATTCAGTAACGCCAAGTGGTTATTACACAGTTGCTTTTGCATCTCCATCCTCTATATCTTGTCAGTAGGAGAATGTTGGAAGAACAAGGGTCAGAAACAAGTCAGCAGCTAGAGGTCGCCTTTAAAGTATGTAACCAGCAGTTATACATATGCGGTGACTGTGTGTGGGGCCAGGTGGGTGCTTCAGGTGTTGGGAGACCACAATATGAAGTGAGTGACTTTCTGGTCACTGTGATGTACATCTGAAACTAGCACAGAATGATGTTGAGGGTGCACTATGATTGAAAAATGTAAAAATTAAAATAAAGTATATAACCAAGCATGACGTGCTGACCAGGCTCCCTGATCCAGCAGAGACCTGTAAGATGAGAAGCACAGAGAGCAGTATAAAGAGAAGGGTATGAGCAGAAGGCAGGATAACTAATCAACAGCAACAATAAGAAAAAAAGTAAAAAAACCCACACTCTCTTGGATCTTCTAACTCTAAAATTTGTCTCCAGAATAGAGCCAGGAAAACTGATTTTTCCATTGGAATTCTGACAAGGGAGACTCCTAGTTTGGGTGCAGAGTAGAGAAATGGGAGAGTCACCAGGTAATTTAAAGGCCACAAAAAGCAACAAGGAGCGCGGTGCAAGCATCCTCGGTGGGAATGTTAGACTAATAGCCTCCCAAAGATGTACAGGGCCTAATCCCCAGGTATAAATATGGACCTCACATGGAAAAAGGGAGTTCGCAGTTGTGATCAAGTTAAGGGACTCACAAGGGTGAAAGAGTCATCAAATAGAAATTAGAAAAACTAAATCAAGTCTATATACCGACATGGTAAGACATAACCCCAGTGCCCTGACCGGTTTGGGTCAGTGGATATAGCATCAGCCTGCAGACTGAAGGGTCCCAGGTTCGATTCCAGTCAGGGGCATGTTCCTTGGTTGTGGGTGCATCCTCAGTGGGGGGTGTGCAGGAGGCAGCTGATCGATGTTTCTCTCTCATCGATGTTTCTGACTCTCTATCCCTCTCTCTTTCTCTCTGTAAAAAAACAATGAAATACATTAAAAAAATTCTTTAAAAAAAGACATAACCCCAGAATTTTGGCAGCCAGATTTACAACTGCAAAAGGGAAATGGAAGGACTCCTTTCTTGAAGTATTAACTAGCCCCCAAAAAAGGCTACAGATGCTCACAGTTTTGTAACCCCAGTGAAAAATCAGCATCACCAAATCAATCTCACTCTATGGTGAAGCCACAAGGCTACAAATCTCAGTCACATAAATACCCAAAAATGAAGTTTCCAGTTATCCTCACTCTTTATTGGGAATGCACAATCAAAGGTCAACAGATATTTGAGAAAAGTTAGGAGACCGAAGCACAATAACAGTGGTGGGAAAGGGCAACTTAGATGAAATATGTACAATGCAAGAAACAGAAGACATTTTTTAAAAAACTCAACATTTACTCTGAGAGATAAAAGATGTTGCATCATTAAATCTAGGCCAGAATAATATTTTAATATGGAGCATTCAAACATCACAAGAGTTTATAATATTAAAAATTTGATAGCAGAACTGTTTTTTAAATCAGTAAAAGAATTGAAAGCTAAAGTTGGTGAAATCTCCCTGAAAGTAGAACAAAACAGTAAAGTGATTGATAACAAATGAATATCCAAGAGCTCAAGAAAAAAAAATAGAGAAGAGGGTAGAGAGTGAATTATCAAAGAAATTACGTAAAAAATCTTCTCCGAACATAAGGATATAAAACGCCATTAAAAAAGCCCAGAATAGCGGGGGGGGGGGGGGGGGGGGGGACATATGTAATACCCTTTGTAATACTTTAAGCAATAAAACAATTAAAATAAATAATAAATGCCCAGAATAATAAGTGAGAAAAAAAGTGCCCAGCATATTAAATGAGAAAAGATACACAAAAAGATACGCCATCATGGAATTGTCATAGTATTGGAATAAAAAAAGATAATAAAATCTTCCATGGAGAAAAAAAAGTTAAATGCAAAGGTTAGGAAATCAAATGGTAACAGAAATGGTATTAAAAACTAGAAAGAAATGATTCAATACTTTCAAAATTCTGTTAGAAAATTATTTCCAATTTGGAATTCTATATTCAAGCAAAATGAGTGTCAAACTACAGCGAGAAGTCCGGGGAGGGTTGGGTGCGGGGGGGGGGGGGGGAGGGGCGGGTAGGCAATCAACCAAAGGACTTGTATGCATGCATATAAGCATAACCAATGGACACAAGACACTGAGGGGTAGGGGAGGCCAGGGGAAGGTCAAGGGGAGAAAAACAAAAGGAGACGTATGTAATACTCTTTGTAATACTTTAAGCAATAAAACAAAATTTTTATATATATTTTATATATATATAAAATTTTATATATATTTTGTATATTTTTTATATATAAAATTTTATATATATTTTAGAGGCCCTGCCCCGAGTGCATGAATTTCGTGCACTGGGGGCAGGGGGAGGGGGTCCTTCAGCCCAGCCTGTGCCCTCTTGCAGTCCGGGAGCACTTGGGGGATGTCCGACTGATAGCAGTTGGACATCCTTAGCACTGCTGCAGAGGTGGGAGAGGCTCCCACCACTGCTGCTGTGCTTGCCAGCCATGAGCCCGGCTTCTAGCTGAGCAGCACTCCCCCTGTGGGAGCGTACTGACCACCAGGGGGCATCTCCTGCATTGAGCATCTGCCCCCTGGTGGTCAGTGTGCATCATAGAGACCGGTCATTCCACCGTTTGGTCGATTTGCATATTAGCTTTTTATTATATAGGATATATACATACATACATACATACACAGGGTGTCCCCCAAAAAATGTATATACACTTTAATTACTAATAACTCAATTTTGAAAATGAAATCTATTTTAATAAACACTGCCTTTTTTTTAATAATTTTTATTTCTTGAAGTATTACAAAGAGTATTACATATGTCTCCTTTTTCCCCCTTTGACACTCCCCCGGCCCCCACCCTCCAGTGTCTTGTGTCCACCGGTTATTCCTATATGCATGCATATAAGTCCTTTGGTTGATCTCTTAACCCCCCCTCCCAAACCCTCCCCAGCCTTCCCACTGTAGTTTGACAGTCTGTTCAATGCTGCTCTGCCTCTGCATCTACCCCTGTTAATCAGTCTATACTGGTCCCCATAATCTGTCCTAACCTCACTGGAGCTGCCCCAACCTCACCGGGGCCGTCCCGTCCTCACCGGGGCCCTCTCAGCATCACTGGGGCTGTTTCAACCTCACCGGGGCCATTCTGACTTCACCAGGGCCATTTCGGCCTCACTGGGGCCGTCCCAGCCTCACCGGGGCCGTCCTGACCTCACCGGGGCCGTTTCAACCTCACTGGGGCTGTCCCAACCTCACTGGGGCCGTTTCAACTTTACCGGGGCCGTTTCAACCTCACTGGGGCCGAATAAACACTGCCTTTATAACTATTCAAAGTGTGTGTATACATTTTTAAAGACATATATATATATATATATATATATATATATATATGAGAAAGAGAGGAGAATTTTACTGCTACATATTAAAATAAGCAATAACTGGATAGTAAGTAAAAGATTGGTACTGAAGGTACTGATGCCCTTCAAAGCAGTATGGAAAGGTTTAATTATCCAAAAAGTGGTAGTGGGATCATTGGCTATCTATTTAGGAGGAATAAAAAGCTGATTCTTACATTTTTATTTACCAATAACAGTAATTTTCACTTAGATTAGGAATTTAAATTTTAAAATGAAATAGTATAAATTTTAAATGTATATAATCCAGGAGTGATAGGAGGAGGGGGGACTTTCTAGCATCAAACCAAAGACAGAAATATGAATTAAAATATTGATAGGTTTGACTATATTAAATATACAAGTTCTGAATTTCAAAAATACAATAAATAAAATTATATCAAACTAGAGACAGGAAATCTATAAACTTACTAGTAATTAAAGATATGAAAATTAAAGTACCAATAATATGTCATTTTTTGCCTGAGAATATGGCCTTTATACACTGCTGTTAGGAATAAATATTGGTATAATCTTTCTGAGTAGCATTTTGGCAGAAGATATCAATAGCCTTAAAAATGTGTATGCCTTTTAATAGAAATATTACACTCCATGAAATTCTGATGGGTAAATAATTAAGAATGGGAAAAATCAATGATAAAGATATTAATCACAATAATCTCAGGGGGGAAAATGACAACTATCTAAATGGTGATACTATTGGATTACAATGCAGCTACTCACAATGACTGGATCAAAATATTAGTTCACGTTTAAAGATATATTGGTAATAGAAATAAAAATATTAGGAGCGAATATATACTATCATTCATAATTTGTACCATCTGTTGGTTCTTATTTGTATGCCAAGTGTTGAACATATAATAGCCTCTCAATAAATGTTAAGTGCCTAAACTGTAAAATATAATTGTGTATATTATATACAAAATCACAAGGAAATATCAATCACAAATATTAATCCTATAACACAAAACAACTATAAATAACTATAAATTTTAGTGCTGATATTTAACATAATAAGTTTTAATAATACAGAAAAATATGTATTCCATACTCTTAAACAAAAAGACCAAAAACAAATTATAAATATAGTGAATATGTATAGAAAAACAGATTGGAAGAAAAGACTGATTTTTTGGGTAATAGAATTATCATTTATTTTTTCTTCTTTTTTCTGTTTCCTATATTTTCCAAATTTTGGGGCAAAGAACATTTTGTAATGGGAAAGAAAAAATTTTAAACAAATTGCATATTCTGAAATACTTATTTATTTTAAAAGCTTTTTAGAATACTCAAGGTGAGAAAATGTTCACAGTATATTATTAAATAAAAATAATATGCTGGAAATACTACATTCCATAAAAAGAAAACCATAAGGTTACATTAAAAATCTTAATGGCTTTATTTCTGGGTAGTAAAATTGTTTTCATTTCTTCCTTGTGATTTACTGTACTTTCCAAATTTTCTACAAAAGAAAAATATCCCTTATAATCAGGAGAAAGGGCAGCAGAAAATGTTTTTGCTTTTGAGAAATGAGAAATAAGTGGATAGATTGAAACCATCACTCCTTAACAGACAGCTTGGTGAGAATTCATTCTCAATGATAAACTTATTTTTCTCTCAAGTACATATTTTCTATAACTGTTTCTATGCGCGTGCCTCTGAACACTATTAAAATATTAATATATTCTTCTCATGTTGTCCTCTCAGGTTGCCCACTTTCTATCTGAGCAATAAATCTATACTGTAAAGCCAGCCTCCAGAAGACAGGGAAACTTGCCCAAGGTGACACTCTGCTCATCAGTGGCGATAGGACTAGAATATAATAGTCCTGACTCCTAGTCTAGGACTATCCTCTTGGAAAACAAGGTTCTAAAATCCATTAAACAATTTTGAAATGTTTATTCTTTACATACTCTTCTTCAAATCAGTAACAAGGAAGGTTTTGACCTTTTCTACTGTGGCCCAACTCCAAACAACCTCCAAGGACTCCTGCCTTGTGGAGAGAAAAGATACATTAAGGTCACTAGTAGACTTCAGTGTGGCCCACAATCCTGGGTACCCAAAGAATGTTGAATAACTACGTTTTATTTTATTGTTCTCCTGCTTCATTGACAGAGTGAAGCCTGCAAGATGATCTGCAGGTCCAGGAACGGCTAGCTTAGGCTCTCCTCCAAGGTTTTCTTTTTTTTTTTTTTTTTTTTTTTTTTTTATTGCTTAAAGTATTACAAAGGGTATTACATATGTGTCCATTTTATCCCCCCGCCCTAGACAGTCCCCTAGCCTCCCCTACCCCCCAATGTCTTATGTCCACTGGTTATGCTTATATGCATGCATACAAGTCCTTTAGTTGATCTCTTACCCCCCTACCTCCTGCCCCGCAACCCTCCCCGGCCTTCCTGCTGCAGTTTGACAATCTGTTTGAGGCAGCTCTGCCTCTGTATCTATTATTGTTCAAAAGTTTATAATGGTCTCTATTATCCATGAATGAGTGAGATCATGTGGTATTTTTCCTTCATTGACTGGCTTATTTCACTTAGCATAATGCTCTCCAGTTCCATCCATGACGTTGCAAATGGTAAGAGGTCCTTCCTTTTTAGAGCAGCATAGTATTCCATCGTGTAGATGTACCACTTATCTACGTTGAAAGTCTCCCGGGATCCTGGAAAGCTTCCATCACTAGGAGGCTGGCGCACGGAGGCAGAAACACCAGCCATTCACACACGTGCAAGAAGCATACACACTTCACACACAGAGCGTTCTGCTAGGGCCCCTGCATACACACACACACACACACACACACACACACACACACACACACACACCTCAACAATCTGCCATCTAATAGCTCACGATAGGTTCTAAAACACATCAGATCAGCCTTTCAAATGATAAATTTCCATGAACTATTAATGAAAAGCATCTCACTCTTTTTCAAAATTCTTCAAGTCTAGCATTTGAAATCCAACTCAGAATTCTTGAAACATCAGATACACCTTCTCCTCAACTCACAGTAAACACAACGTCCTAAAAGCATCATTAGCCCTAAGTTAATGAAATGTTTGTTGCTTTCTTCCCACCATAATAAGAAATGTTACTCAATAGGAGATGATTAAAAATCCATATGCCAAGAAAAATGCACATGACACATAAACCTCATGAATATGTCTCTCTCAGTTGCTTTAAGTAACAATCATATAAAGAAAACTAATACTATGGCTTAATATATTTTTTTACTTTGTCAAAAACCTCTCCCAACCACCACCTACACACACACAAAATAAGTGGTAAAATCTACTTAACTGCTTTGCCCGTTAGTGCACAGTTTACCTCTCAGTATATGAATATAGACCAGCAATTTTCAACAATGTTCATCTCATAGCATGCATAAACTAATTACTAAAATTTGTGGCACACCAAAAAATGTTATACTTTTTGTCCATCTGACAAAAAATAGGTATAATTTTTATTCATTCATACCAGATGCCTATTTTTTGTTGGCTGTTGTTATTTTTACTTGACAATCCAAGGGAAAAGAGGTCAGTGCTCCTGACTAGATAGTCAGGTATTGCATGTTTTAAAATTTTTTGTGGCACACCACTTGAAAATCACTGATATAGACTATTTTAATCTCCATCCAAAAGAAGGAAGAACAGAGAGCTTTGCCATCTCTCTTGCTGTGACTTCTCCAACCATATTCTTATAGTCGTGCTACAAAAGGAAAATTAGCAATATCTCAAAATAAAGAATTGCACTGTAAGCTTGTTAATCCATCATTAATTTCCTCTTTACTCATAAGGCAGAGTTTCACGTTTTGAAATTTAAGAGTGCTGAGATAAATATCCTTTCATGGTTAAGGAAAGCAGATTAACTTTTGAGGAAATCATTGTTTCTTGTTAGAAAGACAAAATAGTACATCAAAGGAAATAATACTAATTGATGGCTTTCTAAATAAAGAATGATCATTGAGTAATACTAAATTGGTTGTCTTGTGTGTCAAATTAATCTCTTCATTATGTGGAACCAGGCTGGCTATTTTATGTTTCAATCCATCTTTAAGGGCAGTATTTTATTAATCAAGTTAATGATGACAGTTTTAGCTAGTGATAAATGATATATTTATTCAAGACCTTTTTCAGATGATCCAAGCTACTGTGAGCAAAAGAAAAAGAAACATCAATTTGGAAGATTAGATTAGTATGCGTGGTTTAAACTCTATACTCACTTTAGCAAAGAAGATCAGAAGTAAGGACTAG
Organism: Myotis myotis; assembly: GCF_014108235.1. Taxonomy (NCBI): domain Eukaryota; kingdom Metazoa; phylum Chordata; class Mammalia; order Chiroptera; family Vespertilionidae; genus Myotis; species Myotis myotis. Next base: position 68,734,018 of record NW_023416324.1, read on the forward strand.
TTAATGGGTAAATCTCCACCATAAAAAAAATTATCCTCTCACATAGGGCATGCAAACTGTTTCAGATTATTTTATGTTAAAGAACCTAAAGCCAGCTGCCTATTTGGGCTAATTTACAGTTGGTAGGCTGCAAAAACAATGTGGCAAAACACAATTTCAATTAAACTACCCTCAAGGTAACATCATTAAAATCAGAACAGCTTAGAAGACCCTTCTTGAAAGTAACTGCTAAATACAGAATGAAAGGGCAGTTCATTTGCCTCCTTCATTGAAGGTAACTAGGTAACCAATTTGGATAATCCAATCCATCCCGGGTTGGCAAACTACAGCCCTGCCCAAGGGCCAAATCCAGTCTGACACCCATTTTTATAAATAAAGATTTATTAGAACACAGTCACCATAGTTTATTTCTGTATTGAATATGCCTGCTTTCATGCTCCAATGGCAGAGTTGAGTCATTGCAACAGAGGCCACATAGCCCACAAAACCTAAAATATTTACTATCTGGCCCTTTACGAAACTTTGCTGACCTCTGCTCTAATATCCTGCTTTTCAATTTTTTAGCAGTAGAATCCTTTCAAACAAAATCTTCCAAGAAAATAAATCATCTAAAAGCAATATGTTTAGTATACATTCATTTTATAAATTAAAGGTAAAACATTTACTTAATATGAAGTCCATCGGTGAGAACAACCAGCCGTTTTGTTAAACACAAAATTAGAAATGAGGTAGACGACAGCTGCACTCCTACCAGTCTCCCTGTTTTTTGTTTTTCGGATTTTGTTTGAGTTGCAGAGAATTTATTCACACAGATAAGTAGTTGCAAATAGTAACAGTTTTTTAAGTTTCCTTGCAAACTCGGGATACTCTACAATTAAAAGATGATGGAAGTTTATTCTAAGAAACTACAAGTTAACCAAGTTAACACACTGCTGATCTCCAAGGTTTTAAAACTCAGTACCTAGTACTTTTGTTATGTGTACTCTTTATTGCCTTTCAAAAACAGATTTTTCAAAATGTAAAGAAATTTTTAGCTTTCCATAGGGTTAATTATGTATACAGCACATAAAACTGCCTGTCAAGTACTCCTTCCCCACTTCTCAAAAAACCGTGCGTCCCAAATTTCTTCCTTTTAAATTTATCTTTATCTTGAAAGTATTACAGATGTCCCCCTCTTTCCCCATTGACCCCCTCTACCCCACAACCACCCCCCAAGGCCTTCACCACACTATTGTCTGTGTCCATGGGCTATGCATATCCTACATAATAAAAGCCCAGTGACCGAACAGTGGAAGGACCAGAACGACCGGTCGACCAGTCGCTATGATGCGTACTGACCACCAGGAAGTAGATGCCCAACACAAGAGCTGCCCTTTGGTGGTCAGTGTGCTACCACAGGGGAAGCACTGCTTGGTTGACTGGGATGAGCAGCTGCTCCCGCTGCGAACCCCGGGACGATGGGCAGGAACCCAGGCTGCATTCATCGCCTCCTTGCCCCAGGCTCCTCTTTCTTGCTCCCTCAGCCTCCTCCAGATGCCTGCAGGCCAGGCAGCACTGCTGCCGGGCTCACAGAGCTGACCCTGGAGGCTGGGAGGCAGGTTCTTGGCCACCGTGGGTCTGAGGCCTACTCCACGGCCTCTCAGTGCTATTGTCCCTGGGCCCGGCCCCAACCGGGTCCCCTGGAGAGGCGAGTGTTCTGGCTCCACAGAAGATGCCGGACAGGGAGCAGTCGCTCAGAGGGCAGGTCCACAGCTGCTCAGTTGACTGGCATGAGCTGTGCTCTCACAGCAGTCTGATCCCTGCAGGCCACTCCCCCCATCGGTGCATGAATCCCATGCACCGGGCCTCTAGTCCTATATAATAAAGAACTAATATGCTAATTAGACCGGATGGTGGAATGACCTTCCAAAATGACCTCCTGGGAAACCTTCCAGAATGACCAGTGGATGGGGCTGCAAGGCAGCCGGGGCTGTGATGGGCCAAGGCAGCCAGGGCTATGTGGACTGAGCCCCTTTGCACAAATTTCGTGCATTGGTCCTCTAGTATGAATATCTCTCCCCACCCACCACCCTCTCCTGCCTTCCCTCTGGGATCCATCAGTCTGTTCCATGCTTCTATGTGTCTGGATTTATTTTATTCATCAATTTATTTTGTTCATTAGACTCCACACATGAGTGAGATCATGTGATACTTACCTTTCTCCAACTGGCTTATTCCGTTTAGCATAATACTCTCCAGGTCCCTCCATGCTGTCCCAAAGGTAAGAGTTCCTTCTCAAGTGCCCATCAGTAGATGAGTGTATTACAAGCTGTGGTACATTTACACCATGGACTATTATGCAGCTGTCCAAATTTCAAACAAGTGATCTTAGTAAGAGTTTTCATGTTCTGATGGTAGAACTTTCCCTGACACAGTGATTGACCCAAACCAACCAATCATAACCCAATCCCAGAGTGCTTTGCCTAGGCATCAGAGGGGAGACATTTCCATTTCTTTTTTGATGTTGAAATTGAGGCATATGAAGCCTACTAGAGGCCTGGTGCATGAAATTCGTGCATGGAGAAGGATGTCTCTCAGCCCAGCCTGCACCCTCTCCAATCCAGGACCCCTCAGGAAATGTCTGACTGTAGGTTTCGGCCTGATCTCGCAGGGATCAGGCCTAAACTGGCAGTCAGACATCCCTCTCGCAATCCGGGACCACTGGCTCCTAACAACTCACCTACCTGCCTGCCTGATCACCCCTAACCACCTCTGCCTGCCGACCTGATCTCCCCTAACTGCTCCCCTGCCAGCTTGATCATCCCCTAACTGCTCCCCCATGCTGGCCTGATCACCGCCTAACTGCCTCCTCCTTGGCCCCCACCACTGAGGCTTTGTCCAAAAGGACGTCCAGAAGATGTGCAGAAGATGTCCAGTCTAATTAGCATATTACCCTTTTATTAATATAGATATGTTGGCAGAAATAGTAATTCTCAGTCTTATAGAAGAATTGAATGTAAGAGAATGGTACTGATACACCAAGAGAAGCAGAGAAAGAGTCAATGACACTTAAGTCTATGCTTAGTGTCCTTACCTTGCTGCAACCCTGTCTTCCCTGTAGTTTTATTACAAAAGCTAATAAATTTGTATCCTTTTTGTCTGAGGTAGTTTGAACTAATTAAAATGTACATGTGCATGAGTGTGCGCATGCACACACACACAAGCATAAATGTTTTAATTGCAAATGAATATATGGATGAAAGTCTAGAAGGATACATATGATAGGAAATATTTGTCATTCTTTCTGGCTAACCACTATATGAACTCATTTCCTAAGTTTGTATAATCCTCTCCATCCTTATAAGTCTTAATGGGAAATAGAATCAAGTTTCACTATATCGTCTGCACCACTAGTAATAACTAACACTTTCTATACTTACTGTGCCTCAGGAATTTTGCATCAGGAACTTTTCTAAGCAATTGCCAAGAATAACATTTAATTTTCACTACAACTGCATTACAATTATTATCCTTATTTTAAACAAAAGGACACTGAGACACAGAGCGATTGAGTAACAATCAGTAAATAGAACAAATTGCAAACCAAGAAAGTTGGTTCCAGAGTCCCTACTCTTCTCTAGTTTGTCTCTGAAAATCCCAGATAGTTGCTTTCTAAGCCTTCATTGCAAAGCACCCATCCCAGAGACCACGAAGGTCTGTATCTTTGGCCGTGGTGTCAATGGCAGAAGATCAAGTTCCTGAGAAGCAATAACTACAGTGCCAGAGCCAATATCCAGTTTCTACTGAAGAGCAATGTCAGTGAAGCAAGCCACAGCAACTGCCATTCCGTAGCCATGACAGCGATACCCTCAGTGTTATTTGGGGTGTTGTGCTTTGTTGCCTTCTGGCTGCTTTATCCTCAACTTTTCTCCATTTTGAAGAGTCTGTCTTTTTTAACATACAAATTCTCCCCAACTTACCGTGGGGTTACATCCTCATAAACCCATCTTAAGTTGAAAATACTGTGAGTCAAAAAATGCATTTAATACACCTAACTTACCAAATATCATAGCTTACCCTAGCCTACCTGAAACATGCTCAGAACACTTACCGTCTACACTTGGGCAAGTATCTCGAGTCGTATCTCAAGAGTAACTCCCTCCCTCCTCTTCTTCTCCTCACCAGAAGCAGGAGAATCAGATGGGCATTGTGTAGACATGATGGGAAGTGAAATCACAGAACACAATAGCCAGAAAATGCTGGCAACACTGTACCCTGTGGGGTATCTGTTGTTTACCCTCACAATTGTGTGGCCAACTGGTCACTGTAGCTCACTGCCACTGCCCAGCATCAGGAGAGAGGATTGTGCTGCATGCTAGCAGTACTCGCCCAGGAAAAGATCAACCATCAAAATTCGAAGTATGATATCTACTGACTGCACATCATTTTTGCACCATTATAAGGTCAAAAAATCATAAGTCCGGGACCACTTCTATTAAATGAACCTTTAAACATGGTCTTTTCTGCTTAAATCATCCATCATTTATTGTTGTGGTATTTAAGATTCTTGATGTATAAATATATTGCTAACAGTGGTTACTTCTGGGGAGCAAACTTTGGGAATGGTGACTTTTTTGTGATACTTTTTAAATTTCCATATTTTTTTAACTTTGTGCCTCAAACACTTCCCACTGCTCCTGTTTCCAGATAAAAGAAGGCCATGTATTTTATATTAAATGCTTGATCCTTATTCTTCAAACAATAGAAGCAATTGAAGAGTTCTAAGAAGGGCAGTGCCTGGTCAGAGATGCATTTTAAAGCAGTATGAGCATGGCTTTGAAGAGGACAAGACTACATGCAAGTGTATCTGTAAAAAGTCAGTTGCAATAGTCCAAGTAGTTTATTATCAGGGCTTCAACTAGGGAAGACGTAGCCAAAGAATGGGATAGATTTGAGAGAATATTGAGGGGTAAATTTGGCAGAGAGTGGTGCCTAAATGGACGTGGAAGAGGACATAATGGAAGCTGTCAAGGATAACTTCCAAGTTTCTTGTCTTCATGACTGAATTGGGATACCATCATATAAGACAGAATAAAAAAATGAGCTCTAGTTGGTTTGGCTCAGTGGACAGAGCGTCAGCCTGCAGACTGAAGGGTCTTGGGTTCATTTTCAGTCAAGGGCACATACCCAGGTTGTGGGCTCAGCCCCCAGTAGGGGGCATGCAAGAGGCAGCTGATAAATTATTCTCTCTCATCATTGATGTTTCTATATCTCTCTCCCTCTCCCTTCCTCTCTGAAATCAATAAAAATATTTTTAAAAGAAAAATGAAATGGAAGCAAGCTTAAGAGAGATGATGAATTCCAGATGGTCTTTAGTTAAGTTCTGAGTAACTATGAGATATCTAGACAATGGTACCCAATAAATATTTGGAAATGGCAACCTAACATTCACAAATTCAATGCATCATCAGCATTTAGGTAATAAGAATTGAAATCATGAGAATGTAGAATATCAGCTTTACAGATACACTTGCATGTAGAGAGAACAGGAAGTGTGAGCAGAGCACTGAGAAGTAAATATGGAATCGAAGAGAATATGTTAGGAATAGGCAAAGAAAATAAAGAGGATCTCATAAAAGAAATGAAGAAACAGCAGTCAGGGAGGTTAAAGGTAAATAAGTATTGTGAAACATCTAGAAGCCAAAGGTGTGCATAATTTCAAAAAAAAAAAAGAGAAAGAGAAAGAAATTGATCAACTATATGAAATTCAGTAGAAAGATCAAATAAGAACAAAGAATAATGTCCATGGACTTTGCAATTAGATGTACCAAAAAAAGAGTACATAATGAATGCATGTCTGGGGTGCTGGTCTGGAAAGGGTCTCTTTTACAAAATGTACTTAGGAACCTAGATTAAAACGCATATAATGTCTCGGCTGCTGTGGCTTAGTGGTTGAGTGTGGACTTATGAACCAGGAGGTCACAGTTAGATTCCCAGTCAGGGCACATGCCCAGGTAGCTAGCTCAATCCCCAGGTGCAGGAGGCAGCTGATCAATAATTCCTATCATTGATGTTTCTGTCTCTCTCTCCCTTCCTCTCTGAAATATATAAATATATATATATATGCCATTAAGAAGAAAACGTCAAGAGATCAACCGAAGGACTTGTATGCATGCATATAAGCATAACCAATGGTAGGGGCGGCCAGGGGATTGTCAAGGGCGGGAAAAAAGGGAGACATATGTAATACTCTTTGTAATACTTTAGGCAATAAAAAAAAGAAAAAGAAAAATTAAGATGCTCCAATGCAAAAAATAAATAAATAAAATTTTTTTAAAAAGAAGAAGAAAATGTCAATATGGTAAAAATTATGTTCTGATTTGACCTGCTTATCTACTTTCCAAGTAATTAGGTTCTGATTTGGAATAAGGAAGGCAATTTTTACTTCTTCCTGTAGGCTCAGAAGCCCATATTTCTTCAATGGAAATATAAGCTGAAGGAATTATAAATGATCTACTCTTTAATATACACTCACTCTCTCTCTTCTCTGTTTTTATTACATTTTAAACAAGACTTTAAAAATGCTAACTTATCAGAAATACACTAGAGGAAAACGAAACAGCATGAATGTAACCCCATACTAATGAGGCACTAATGCATAATTATTATAATACACATACTTCTCTCCATAGACGAATATTTATAAACACTGAAACAGTCTAGAAATATCATGTACAGATTGTTTTTCTCTTGTGGTTTGTCCTTTTTTCTTATTGTGGTAATATTTAATATATTTCACAAGCTCGGCTCACTCTCTGAAAATACTGAATGAACCTATCTGTACATACACAGTATGTGCTGCCTTCAATGAATATATGAAGATGACATATTCAGCTACAGTAAACACACCAGCATTATTAATTCGTTATCTCAATTTTAAATACTTAGAGTTGAGCTAACACAATATGTTAAAAACAAAACCAGTTGAATTGAGTGATTTCAATAGATGGAATTTAGAGAGGAGATCAGGGGAAGCACACCATTCGAGTAGCCCTGATTAAACAATGGTAAGGTTTAAAGAAGCCCGTTAAATAGAACCCTTTTCTCAGCCTGAGTTCTGAACCAATTGAGAGCTAAACAAGAGATAGAGATCAAGTTATCAGCAGCAGCACTGCCAACAAAGGCCAGTCCAGGCTGGAGGACATGGCTTAGGCTTGTGTCAGCAATGGATGGAAGGAAGTAAACTCATTCCCTCAGTCCTATGCAGTGCTGAAATGCAGGCCTGCCTGGCCATTAGGAAGATCAAGCATTGAAGGAGAGTATTCTCCCAAGACCACTTTCACGTTGTATACATACTACCACTTGGTCATCTAATTTCCACTTTAGAAAACGTACATGGAAAATCAGATTAGGACATGTGCTTCCTGTAAGCAGCTGAACACACACACACACAATCACACACTCAGTGGGAGCAAGTGACTAGGCTTTAAATGCCTGGTTCCTCTCTCACACTCACTAGCTAGATCATGCCTAGTACCTCTGTGGGTTGGAGTGAGTGGTGGAGCAAGAGGAAACTTCCTCTCCATGGGAACTAGAGGATTGAACAATAATGACTTGATAAATGCAAATGCTCATTAACTGATTTCAGTCAATATTTTTCTTAAGTCCTTCTTGTCAATATTATAATAATGAATCTACAGATATGCACTGAATATGTATCTATATACAGTTTTGTAGGGACGGGGCTTGAGCCTGAAATCATAATTCCCTGAACTAAGACCCATCTGCTAAGAAAGATTAAAATCCCTCAAAACCATCCTTCAAATTATATTCTGCATTATTCCTTCATTCAACAAGCCTTTACTGAGAGTCTACAATACTCCAATTCAAACAGTGAGCTAAGGCATAGAGATATGAAGATGGACAATGTAAAATTCCTGGCTTTTAAGAAATAACCCCCTAAAAAGTGTTCAAAGAAATAATGTGCCAAATTATACTCAAGAAATAATGCCATCAGATTATTAAAGTTCATAAAATCCAAATATATAAGAGAGTTCGTGAAAAAAAAAGTAGCCTCTCAGATCAGAGAGGGATAAGTTGGACCACTAGATAAGGAGTATTGAGATATCTGGGTAGTCACATGGGAAAAAAGTAAACTTTTCTGCATATCTCACACCTTAAGTCAAATTACATTCCAAACGGACCAAAATTTTAAAATGTTTGTTTTTATTTTAGAGAGAAAGGAAGGGAGAGAGATAGAGAGATAGAAATATCAATGAGAGAGAAACATCAATGGGCTGCCTCCTGCATGCCCCCTACTGGGATTGAGCCCTCAACCTAGGCATGTGCCCTGATCAGGAATCGAACCAGTGACCTCTTGTTTCATAGGTCAACGCTCAACCACTGAGTTACATCAGCTGGGCTGGACCAAAGATTTTTAAATAAATGTACAAAAATAAAGGCTCAAAAGTTCTAGAAGAAAATATGGGGGATTTTTTTATAATCTTAGCACAGGGAAAGTCTTTCTAACTATGACTCAAAACCTGAAAGCCATGTTCCCACCTGGAGAATTGACTTGGATGCAAACTCCCTCATGTAGGAAGAATTCATGGCAGTTTACTTCTTCAACACCAGCAACGGAAAGGAAGCCTCTGCTGCTCCCAGTCTCTGACATCTTTAAACCCTCTAATGAGGTCAGGCCCACCCAGAAAATTTTCCCTTTTGATTAACTTCAAGTCAAGCAGTTAGAAACTTTATCAAGTCTCCAAAATGTCTTCACCTCTAACATATTCTCTTGGTCAGAAGCAAGCCACAGGTCCTGTTCTCACTGAAGGAGAGGAAACTATACAATGGTGCCACTCAGTCGGGATCACCTTACGGTATGTGCCACAGCTCCTTCGTGTAGAAGAGTTCCAAGAGCTCTAAAAGGAAAAAATAGAGTAGAAAAACTGGCAAAGAAAATGAATAGCTGAGATATAAAATTTTCAGACAAAATATTCAAGTAGCCCTTAAGCATAAGAAAAGATGTTCAGAGAACCAAGATGGCGGCATAGGTTAACGCCGGAGTTTGCTGCTTTGAACAACTACTTCAAAAGTGAAACTAAAAGACGGAAGGGACATCACCCAGAACCACAGGAACGCTGGCTGAGTGGAAGTCCTACAACTAGGAGGAAAGAGAAGCATACGGACACTCAGAGGAGGCACAGTGCTTAAGTCAAATTCTGAGGTGCGGAGTGCGCGGAGCGGGCTGGCGGCGGAGGGCGCGGTTGGCGTTTTCAATCGGGAGGGAGTCGCAGACTCTGAGCTCCAGATCCGGGCGAGTCTTTAGCGACCCAGACTCAAACGGGAGAAGCGGGACTGTCTGACTTCGGTCAGAGCGAGTGCAGCTTTCTCTCTGAGCTTTGCAGCGGGTGCTGGGACTCAGAGAGGCAGAGCCCCTGGGGACAGGACTGAGAGCCGCCATAACTGCTCTCTCCGGCCCACCCTGTTGATCCTGTGCGACCCGCCCCGCCCAAGCCCTGCACAGAGGCATTTGCCGGATAGCCTCAAGCAAAGGCTAGATTAGCACCTCCCTAGAGAACAGAAGTTCTCTCACTGCTGACACAGCTGATTCTCATAGCCACCTGGCCTGGAGGTCAAACCCTCCCTGGTATTAGCTACAACAATCAAGGTTTAATTATAAGACTTCGAACAAAGACCACTAGGGGGTGCACCAAGGAAGCATAACAAAATGCGGAGACAAAGAAACAGGACAAAATTGTCAATGGAAGATATAGAGTTCAGAACCACACTTTTAAGGTCTCTCAAGAACTGTTTAGAAGCCGCCGATAAACTTAATGAGATCTACAAGAAAACTAATGAGACCCTCGATGTTATATTGGGGAACCAACTAGAAATTAAGCATACACGGACTGAAATAAAGAATATTATACAGACTCCCGACAGCAGACCAGAGGAGCGCAAGAATCAAGTCAATGATTTGAAATGCGAGGAAGCAAAAAACACCCAACTGGAAAAGCAAAATGAAAAAAGAATCCGAAAATACAAAGATAGTGTAAGGAGCCTCTGGGACAGCTTCAAGCATACCAACATCAGAATTATAGGGGTGCCAGAAGATGAGAGAGAGCAAGATATTGAAAACCTATTTGAAGAAATAATGACAGAAAACTTCCCCCACCTGGTGAAAGAAATGGACTTACAGGTCCAAGAAGCGCGGAGAACCCCAAACAAAAGGAATCCAAAGAGGACCACACCAAGACACATCATAATTAAAATGCCAAGAGCAAAAGAGAAAGAGAGAATCTTAAAAACAGCAAGAGAAAGAAACTCAGTTACCTACAAGGGAATACCCATACGACTGTCAGCTGATTTCTCAACAGAAACTTTGCAGGCCAGAAGGGAGTGGCAAGAAATATTCAAAGTGATGAATACCAAGAACCTACAACCAAGATTACTTTATCCAGCAAAGCTATCATTCAGAATTGAAGGTCAGATAAAGAGCTTCACAGATAAGGAAAAGCTAAAGGAGTTCATCACCACCAAACCAGGATTATATGAAATGCTGAAAGGTATCCTTTAAGAAGAGGAAGAGGAAGAAAAAGGTAAAGATACAAATTATGAACAACAAACATGCATCTATCAACAAGTGAATCTAAGAATCAAGTGAATAAATAATCTGATGAACAGAATAAACTGTTGATTATAATAGAATTAGGGACATAGAAAGGGAATGGACTGACTATTCTTGGGGGGGAAAGGGGTGTGGGAGATGCGGGAAGAGACTGGACAAAAATCGTGCACCTATGGATGAGGACAGTGGGTGGGGAGTGAGGGCAGAGGGTGGGGCGGGAACTGGGAGGAGGGGAGTTATGGGGGGGGAAAAAGAGGAACAAATGTAATAATCTGAACAATAAAGATTTAATTAAAAAAAAAAGATGTTCAACATCATGCATACTAAGAAAAATGCCTTTTTAAAAATCTATCAGACTAGCAAAACTATAAAACTGTTAGTGTATTGTCAGTGAGGTAATATATTAGTACATTCTCAAGCATTGCTGGCATCAGTATATATTTGCCAAATACTTATGAAGAACAATTAGCAGTTGGCAATATCTACAAAGGCATGTCCCCTGTAACCTAGAAATCCCTCTTTGAAAATTTTATCCTAAAGATACATCAGCATACATGTGAAAATATATAGATTTTGGCAACATTTGTAAGAGTAAAAAAATGGAAACAACCCAAATATGAGATGATGAACAGGGGATGGGTTAAATTAACTATAGTACATTCATACCCTGGAATAATATGCAACTATATAAACACTGATATGAAAAAAGTAATATGTAGAACAGTATATATAAGTTATCTTTTATGTACAAAAGTAGAGAAAAAGAAGAATATCATTTGTATTTTCTTTCATATGCATAAATAAATTCTAGGATGATGATGACAAGTAGATAGATAGATGATAGATGATAGATAGATAGATAGATAGATAGATAGATAGATAGATAGAATCTTTTACAAATCATACCCTGTGGTTGTTTCTCCAATGCTACCTAGTCATAGTCAAACCTCCAGTTTTAAGTTCGATGAGAAATAAAGTTATATTATTCCAACATTCGAGTTGGAAAAATTCTTATAGATACAACAGTAAAGTGGAGATTGCTAAATCTAAAATTAGCCAAATTCACCATATTCATGCTTCTCATACATTTTCCCCTTCTTCCTATTCTTCAAGGTATTATAGTAGCCCAGCTCTACACCTGATGGATACTAGTTACATATACTAAGTAGTCACATACTTGATGGAACAAGCGTGGTAAGGGACCTCTGACCATTACCCCCAGTATGCTCAACAAATACTCTCTAAACTAACTTCTATAGAAAATATTTTCAGACTCCTGCCATTGTGAGATGTGGCAACCTGAACTCCTGTATTTACCTCTGCTCCCTCTCATGCCCTATTAAAATGACAAAAGAGGAATTGAAAGTCATTAACCCACTAGGACAAAGCGAACAGAAAAGGAAACAAAAACAGGTGAGAGATCCTTCTATCTCACTTGAATATGAACAGGTGGTCATTCATTTTGTGAAGCAGAAAAACCTGAAGTCTGAGCCTGTAAAGGGGAAAACTAACCAAAAACTTTAGTCATGCCTTAGCAGCCCCCAGAAGACTGAATCTTAAACTGTGAGTGAGGAAAGCAGTGAGCCAGTCTAACTCATAAAGCAGAATCCCTGCAGTGATCAGGAAGTAGAGTTCCAGGTTCTTCTAGAAGTGAGTGCAAACAGGGGAGGATGACTGAAAATAAGGATTGGCTGAAACCTTTGTTTAAGAAGCAACCAGAAAACCTCACATCTTCCTCCACTCTTGCTCCTCTCTCATCTAGGAAAAAGGACATGATTCATTCTCAGGGAGGAGGAATGGTAAGAGAGTCCATGACTGGGGACACTGGGGACAGTTAGGGGCATGAGCGCTATACTGAAAACTGACTTACCTCCTTGGCTCCCGGCACACTGGCAGTCGATCATCCCCAGTCCGGGCAGGAGACTGTAGGTGTCTTCATAACCCCACTAAGGTCTGACTAGTCCAAGAGGAAAGTCTCAAGACACTGACTCCAGAGGTTCTTGAGTAAATAGATCTCTCTACAATGAAGTCACAGTAACAGGCCACATTCATGGGCTTGGAGCTACCAATCCACGTGAAATGACATGCAATTACTCACTGATTGGCAAAGCTCCAAATATGTGGCAGTGCTCAATATTGGCTAGAATATAGGGAAACAGACTCCCTCACACACCACTAGTGAGAATGTAAATTGACATAACCTCTTTGGAAAGCAATCTGACTATATATTTTGCAGCAATTTAACTGGCAGGAATTTACCTCTCAGCAATTTTATTGGCAATTTACTTGCAAAAATAAGCCAAGCTGTATGTGCAAAGATGTTCATTGGAGCATTGTTTAACACAAAAACTGGATCGGGGGAGTGGAATTTCACCACCAATAAAAAGAAATGGTTTAAGAAACTAGGTCCATCCATGAAGTGGAATGCTATGCAACCTTTACAAAGAATGAAGTAGATCTATATGTGTTGGTGATACAGTGAGACCTGCAAGGTATACTGAAAAGTAAAAAGAAATAACGTGCAGAAGAGAAATATAAAATACTACCACTTCTATGTACCATGTATATATTGTATTTACACAAACTCACACCTATTTGTATATACGCCCATCTATGCTTACACTTGGAAGGAAAATGTTGGTTGCATTTCTGGAACTTGTTAGCAACAGCCATATCTGGAAAGAAGAATTGTGGGTCCAGGATGAGGGAAGACTTGTTTTTCATTGTGTATGTGTGCTTAATTTTTTTTTTACCATGTGCATGTGTTTTTCCATTTGAAAAAAACAACACCCAAATATTAAAGGACATTTCTTTTTAAGTTGTGTATCTTTACCTGAAGCATTAGCTGGATTAGAAATAAAATACTCCTAAACTATATCCTTGACCTAGAACTCTACCTTGACACTAGGACACGTAAAATGAAAATTCAATAAGTCTGAGACTAAGCTCCTGGTCTGGCTGTCTCACCCATGGTTTCCCCCGCCATCAAACATGTTTCTGTTCCTGCATTTCCCAAGCTGACCACCCTTCATCCAGCCTCCTAAGTCAGAAACCTGGAAATTACACACAACTCCATCTTTCCCTCACATCCAACCAACAAATGCTATCAACTCTGCCTCTTAAATTGTTCATAAATCTCCCAAACGGTCATCCCCTCTGCCTTAATTGACACAGTTATCCTACCTCTCCCAGATTACTCTCATCTCCTTTTTACTAACTCTGCATTCAGTATCTCTTGAATCCTATTCCACAGAATTGCCAAGGTGATCTCTCAATAGCCCAAATTTGACCATACAGTCTCCTGCTTAAAATCCTTCAAGAGTTCTTTGTCTTCTTATCACATAATTGTGACCTGCTCCCTGCCTACCTCATCTACCCCTCTCCAGTTTCCCTTACCTGCCACTCTAAATATCGGCAAGCTCTCCAATCGTATCACGCAGAGCCCATGTCGTTCCCTCTTCCTGAAGTGCTTTTGCTTCCTCCTCTATCGAATTCCCATCATTCCTTAGTGTTATTTTATTTGGCACTGCTACCCAGATTATGCACCTCTTTATATTGCCTCTTTTATTTTCCTCCCTCAAACTCTAGCACAGTTCCAGGACATAACAGCTCTCAAGTAAATAGCTGTTAAATAAACGAGGCAACGTAGAACCAGATCTCATTCTAATGCAGGTAATGACCACTCCTCTAGCCAGTGTTCAGCAAACTCATTAGTCAACAGAGCCAAATATCAACAGTACTTCTTCAAAATAGACTCGACCAGGCCAAAAACCAACTTCTGCGCATGGGCCATGAAGTTTCAATCACACTGTACGCTCGCCCACACATGGTATTTTGTGGAAGAGCCACACTCAAGGGGCCAAAGAGCCGCATGTGGCTCACAAGCCGCAGTTTGCCGACCACAGCTGTAGCGTAATACAAGGTCTTCCTTGAAAACAGTGATCCTTGTCAATGCATCTTTTGATTTGTGTCAATAAAACTTGTTCTCCTAACTGGAATCTTACCAATACCTATGGTCAATAATGTTTTTACTTAAGAATAATGTTTGCCTTAAGAATTAAAGTAGCCACAGCACATGGAGAAGCCCACAGAGAACTATCAATGAGATGTGACAAAATTGGTATACATGGCTCAAGTAAAAAAGTAATGGCTTTTAACCAATTAATCTATATATGTAAAAACCTATTCAACCGTAACAACTGAACTACCAGATGACTGGACAACCGGCCAGTAGCTATGATGCACACTGACCACTAGGGGGCAGATGCTCAATGCAGGAGCTGCTCTCTGGTGGTCAATGCGCTCCCACAGCCAACCTCCTGCAGCTGGCCAACCTCCCACAGTCCCTCCCTGCTGCTGGCCAGCCCCAGTCGCCCCAATCAGGACTGGGTGAGATAGCCCCAATCAGCCCCGATCACTGGCCAAGCCGAGGGAATCCATGCGTGAATTTGTGCACTGGGCCTCCAGTGTTAATATAAAGAAGTAATAAGATATTTTTTAAAAGTTTATAATCTATCCGTGGCTGGTTTTTTAAAATTGTGGCAATGTCAATAAGGGGGAAACTCCAATTCATTTAACTGAGAAAATGTTACAGATATAATAAACTAGAGGCCCGATGCACGAAATTCATGCAAGGGTCTCAGCCCTCACAGCTGCGGCAGCTGCCTCAGCCCTTGAAGCCCCAGCTTCATCAGGAAGGACATCCGGAAGGTTGTTTGGCTGTCCGGTCTAATTAGCATATTACACTTTTATTATTATAGATACTGTTTGCTAGAACAATGGAATCAGAAAAGGAAAATTCAAACTATATAAAGCCCTATGTGGAATGTAAAACATTTAAACCTCAGCTCATTTTCCTGGTGCTTAAATGTCCTGTACTTGCAGGAACATTCTCCATCACCTTGGCAGTTTTCTTTGGTATACAAATTTTATTTACCTGAATTATTAATGCTGCTTTTGTTTGTGCCCGTATCTTAATTTCTCTCTCTCCATTCACATGTCATGAGTGTCCTGATTCACATTTCAGGAGATGATGAACAACATATTTCTGGGAAAATGGGTAGTGTCACCACTGTTTTTGTACTGCTAGAAGATTATTCTTTTTTCCCAGTTGTTTTTTTAAAATGAGCATTTCTCCTTTTTTCTAAACTGTCAATCACTGAAAGTATACTTTAAACTGAATTGAATGGATAAAGGGAAGACTTTAAAGTATGGATTGTGGGTCAGATAAGACAATATAGTACATAGGGATTCCAGTGGGCAAGCAATTCGCAATATAAAATCTGTGCCTGCAGGAAAAATTTCTCCGGCCAGTAATAACAAACACCAATTAGTAATATTTAACAAAGTATTGTTTTAGTTGTACAGCTAAAATCTTCATATTTTTACTAGCATCACCCTATATAACACACAATGTTCATGCTCAAAACCTGTTTAATTTAGAAGTTTGGTTGAAGCAAAAGTTAGAAATAGAAATACTCAAGGGTTGAGATGACAGCAAGACAAACTACTCAACTTTAATTGAAAAGGAGGGGAGGGATTATCAGTCTTTCAGATCTTTTTAAAAGATTTCTCTGTTTCATTTTACAATAAACTAAACTGTAATGATTGAAAAGGAAGAGAAAGCAAGTCTGTCTTTTTGCCAAAGTTCCTTGCAACTCTTTAAGGAAAAACGATGCCTCTCTAACTCCCACTGAAATCACAAAGATTCAGTTAAGGTATTAGGCGACCATAAAAACAAACACCCTATGATTTCAAACAGACAAGCTCATTGAGAAGAAAAAAGTTTTCTGTCTTTGATTTCTTTCCGGATGGTAAAATGAAAGGGACAGTAATACATATTTTAAGCCCTAAGAATTCACCATGGGGCTTTACAATAAAGAGGTAAAAACCTTTGAACTAACAAAGTCCATCACCATGCACTTTCTCCCTCACAGGCACCTTATAGAATAAATCGTGCTAGGTGCAGCGACCAGCTGGCTTTTGCCACTACACCTTTAGTAACATAACCCATTTCCAGACTCTATCTGCCCAGCCAGAACGGACCACATCATTGACTGCGCTTGGACCTCGCTTATCGCACCGAGCTGTTTTCAGTCCGATGCCCTGTGAAAGCATTCACTCCGCGGCTTACATCTGAGTGTCTCTTTGTACTAGCCCAAAGCCTGAAGTGTACAGACTGCATTAAGTTGATTAAAGTAGTCCCAGAGACTACCTCGGCTTTTACACTGCCCTTAGATTAAAGACCAAAAAGGCTTCCTTTTTCTGAGGACATTTTAGTTTTGGTCGGGGACGTAATTTGGATGAGGTGTTAGGTTTTCTGGATGTTTCTTTTCTTTTTTTTCTTTTCTTTTTTTTTTTTTTTTGGCTGATTTCATTTTATTTTCTCTGTAATTTTCAGAGGTCAACAAAAATAAAAAGGCTTTTCCATCAGAAAAGGAGAGAAGGCTTTTACTACAAATGATTTCTAATAATTCCTTTGTTCCATAAACACAGCAGTTACAGCTGCTGACACTGAAGAAGTCATCACTATGTCCTGATAAAGCATTCATCCTGGGCCCTGGGAAATAAGCCTGGAGGAAATATAAGTAAGTTCCCTAAATGTAAGTGAATGGAAATGGCTCCTCAGTCAAATATAAAATCTAAAGGAAAACTGGAGGCTAAAAAATCAAATAGTGTATGTGTGAACTGATAAAAAAAATTCAAGGAAACAAAATGGCACACAGCACAATTTGAGTATCTATTTGTACCAAACTAGGACAAGGTAAAGCACAGTGCTTAAGAACACAGTACAGGAGTTGAAACTCTGGGTTATTCAATTACGTGACTTGGGGAAAGTTAACCTCAAAAATTTTGTTTTCTTATCTGAAAAAATCTATACTAATAAAAGGGTAATATGCTAATTAGACCAGGTCAACCAGCCATCTTCCGTATGTCCGACTTCCTTCCAGACAAAGCCATTGTGGTGGGGGCTGAGGCAGAGGCAGTTAGGGGTGATCAGACCGACAGGGGAGGGCAGTTGGGGGCGAGATCAGGCCAGCAGGGGAAGGCCATTGAGGGTGAGATCAGGCTGGGAGGGGAGGGCAGTTGGGGGTGATCAGGCAGGCAGGGGAGAGCAGTTAGGGGTGAGATCAGGCAATCAGGCAGGCAGGCAGGTGAGTGTTAGGAGCCAGCGGTCCCAGATTGCGAGAGGGATGTTTGACTGTCGGTTTAGGCCGGATCCCAAACCAGTCGGACATCCCCCAAGGGGTCCCCGATTGGAGAGCGTGCAGGCTGGGCTGAATGAATCGCCCCCCCCCTCCCCCGCATGAATTTCGTGCACCAGGCCACTAGTGAGGATCATAATAGTATCTAACTCTTAAGGAAAAAGTTGTCTGAAGTACTTAGCACAATACCTGGCACATAATACACTGCAGTTCAACAAAGCAAATTTAGAAATAGCCAATGGTATGGTGTGAGTCACTAGGCGTAGCTCCCAAAGATCTGGGCTTTAGTTCTGGCTCTGCCATTTACTTGCTGTGTGACTGTAAGCAGGGTTTGAAGCCTCAATATCTTCATCTGTTAAATAAGGGAGTAAAACTACACTGAAGTTTTGTGTATTCACATGTCTTCTCAGCAGCACTACTCTGTATGTTCAAAACTGAATTACTGCAGTAATTTAGTAAATAATATTAATAACTATGCATGGTGTCAGATGGGTACTAGATTTACCTGGGGGATCACTTTGTAAATTACGTATATGTCTAATCACAAGGTTGTATGCCTGCAACTAGTATAATATTGTGGGTCAACTGTAATTGAAAAAAATTTTTTAAACGAAATTACTGCTATTTCCTTAAATACTGATCCATTTGATCAAAAGAGCTTTTGTTTCTCTTTCCTAACCCCACATCTCAGTAAACTTCCCCATTTCAGCAAATAGCACCACCATTTATCTAGTCTCTCATGACAAAAACCTTTGAAATCATCCTTGATACCTCTCTTTTTTCCATAACCCATATTAAATCCAGCAGCAAGTCAGACAGGCACCTACCCAAAATAAATATCCAGAATTTAACTACTTTCCCTTACATCCACAGCTGTCTTTGTAGTCCAAGTCACCATCATCTCTGGTGTAGATTACTGCAATATCCTCCTGTTGGATTGCATTACAATTATGAAATATTCCTCATCTCTAATGATGCTTCATACTGTAAAAGCCAACTGTGTCTGGTCTCAGTAAGGTTGGAACAGTTTCCTTTTGGCTTGAGTTTTTAAGTTCATCTTTTCCTACCTTTTTACTATTAACTTTTCTATAACTTCAAATATTTACATCCTTTAATATTTGTAAGCAGCATATAGTTGGGTTTTGTATTTTTATCCAGTCTTACCATCTCGGTCTTTCAATGGAGTAGTCTATTTACTTGTACTTCACTTACTGGTATAGTAGGTTTATAGCTACGATTTTACAATTTTTTCTATTTTACTCTCTGTTTCACATTTATTTTATTCTCCTTTCTTTCTTTTGTTGGATTAATCAAATACGTTTTTTCATCTTTCCCTGCTAATTGTCATACTATTCTTTTCATTGTTCTTGTATAAATTACATGGATTATATCAAGTATACTTAAGTTATTATATTCTATAAATTTTTTTATCATTTCCCAATACTGCTAGAATCTTAAGACACTTCAATGCTATTTAATGTTCTCTTGCTTTTCGCATTATTTTATCATGCATTTAGTTATATGTCAATTTAAAACTCTAAAAAACATTACTATTATTGTTATACACAGTCAATATTTATTTACATTTACCTATGTATTTGCCTCTTCTGGTATTCTTTATTCCATCTTGAATTTACATGCTTCTTTCTAAAGAACTCCCTTAACTATTTTCTTTCAGTACAGGCCTGGTAGCAACAAATGCTCTCCATTTTATCATGCTTTCAAGGTTCTAAATGTTCTTTATTTCATCTTAAATTTTA
This sequence comes from Myotis myotis, assembly GCF_014108235.1. Classification (NCBI taxonomy): domain Eukaryota; kingdom Metazoa; phylum Chordata; class Mammalia; order Chiroptera; family Vespertilionidae; genus Myotis; species Myotis myotis. Next base: position 68,753,592 of record NW_023416324.1, read on the forward strand.
AAGTATGTTTTCATCAGGTATTGAATTCTAGCTTGACAGTTATTTTCCTTCATCATGCTAAAAATGCTATTCCATTGTTTTCTCACTGCCATGGTCTCAATTGAGAAGTTGGTTGTAAGTCTTATTGAAGTTTGTTTTTGTTGTAAAGATGGCCAGATTTAAGATTTTCTCTGCTAATTAGTTTTGCAGTAGTTTTATATATGAAATGCCAAGTATTGTTTTCATTGTATTTGTCCTGATTAAATCTATGGATTAATGTCTTAATCATTTTGGAAAATGCTTAGCCATTAACTCTTTGAATATTATTTATACTCTGTTCTCTTCACTTCTCTTTCTAGGACTTCAAGTGCATATTCCTTTCAGAATGTTCCATGTGTTCTTATCTGGCTTTTCCCATTATTTTTATCCTTGCGCTCCGGCTTGTATATTTTATCTTGACCTGTTTTTTCAATTTAAACAAAAAAACGAAACAAACAAACAAACAAAAACATAAAGTCTCCAGACGATGCTCTCTTCCATCAGAAAGGCTTTCCTGTCCCTGGAAACAGCAAGGGCAGGCAGCAAAGGAACGAGTCATCTCAAGACAGACAAGGATTGAGCTTGGTTGAGGCTTTGATGGAGTTTTGCTAAAACTTAATCTAGCTCTGCTCGCTCTGTTCTACGGATCCCCTAGGCCTTTTCACTTCCTACTCCCCTCAACTTCCTACTCCCCTCAACTTCCTACTCCCCTCAACTTCCTACTCCCCTCAACTTCCTACTCCCCTCAACTTCCTACTCCCCTCAACTTCCTACTCCCCTCAACTTCCTACTCCCCTCAACTTCCTACTCCCCTCAACTTCCTACTCCCCTCAACTTCCAATGTGGCAAATGTCTTCAAGGAAAGATCAGCTATGTGACTGAGACATTTTTTTATCCCAGTCCCCTAAAAGTAAAAAGTTCTGCTGGTTTCTCTGTTTCCCAGCAATGGTTTTCTGCCATGGATCAGGACCAGATTTCCATTTCTAGATGCACCCATATTTAGTAAGTGTCCCAAATGAAAAGAATCAATAGGTCAATTCACCATTCTTTCTAGGGAATTCATCCCTTTCCTACTTTGTTTTGGGGCCTCCTCCCCTGGAGGAATCTTTGTTTCCTAAATATCATAAGACTATAAGATATTTCATTCTATTTTTTGAAAGCTTTCAACCTAGCTCTTTACTCTCTATGAAGCCTCAAGGTTCAGCAAATGTGTTATGGGGAAAACTAGCCATGTATCTGAGATCCATCTAGTCTTGAATTTTGTCATTCTATCTCTACATAACCATTAAAACCTTTATTTTCTCCAGAAGTAGCCTTTAGCCCATGCCAAATTTTGATCCCCAAGTCGTAACCAGAATTATCACCTCAGGGGGGGAAATGACTTCTCATCATCAGCCTCTTCTCTTAAATTATCATGAATCTTGTCTTCAATGCTTCCATAGCTCTCTGGTTCATTTTAAATTATGAGTTTTGAAATGTATCTACCTTTTGCTAATTGTTTTCAGCAGGAGCACTGCCTTACCACAACTTACTGCATCATACTCAGAAGCGGAAATCTATATAAATCTCCTAACAGCCTTCGTTGCTTTCATTTATGGCCATGCTGTAAGCTATTGGCCACACAGAAGCTGGGATGATTCTTTTAAATTGATCATAACACTCCTATTGTACTTATAACAAACTCCTAACTTTTTATCATGCTTTCAAGGTCCTAAATGTTCTTGCCCTGATACCTCTCTGGCCTTATCTTGGAGCTTTCTCCTCCATGTCCTCTTTGCCCTGCCACAGTGAACAAAATTTTACTACTCCTTGCTATATATTGTAGGTCGGTGCTCCAGGCCTTCTAGTTAGTCCTCCAACAAGCTCATTGGAAATCTGTTGTGTTCTCTGTCCCACTCTATGCCAGAATATAAGCTCTATAAGACCAATGATGTTGTTTACCTTATTCAACCACTATATTCCCAGCACCTAAAATAGGGCTAGCCATATCATAGATGCTAGATAAATATTTACTTAATAAATGAGTGAAAAAAAATGGAAGCTGCCTTCACTGAAATGATGCTGGGGTTCTGAAGCCCTGCCTAACAACCTCCCCCTTACTTCCAAAGATAGCCTAGGTCATTGAGAACTGACTACATGTTTTTCAATGAAATTTTAAGTAAACTCTTACAGGAAACATGTCCAAAGTAACTTGGGGTTCTAAGAAGCACAGTCTAGAAAGTAAGTGGATCACTAAGATTACTTCCAATTCTAATATTCTAGCCAAAACTAACATGTTAGGGGAAAAGCTGAATAGCCTAATCCCGTAGTCGGCAAGCCGCGGTTCGCGAGCCACATGTGGCTCTTTGGCCCCTTCAGTGTGGCTCTTGCACAAAATACCGACTTCTGCGCATGGGCCACGAAGTTTCAATAGCACTGTACGTGCGTGCCCGCACGTGGTATTTTGTGGAAGAGCCACACTCAAGGGGCCAAAGAGCCGCATGTGGCTCGCGAGCCACGGTTTGCCCATCCGTAGTTTGCCAGCCACTGGCCTAACCGAACTGTCTTACTGATACATTTTTTTTGCAAGAAAAATATATGTCTTTAGATACTATATAATCAAGAAGCTGAATATTAAAGACAAAAAAAGAGCAATAACTATGTACTTACTTTGTAGTTCCAACTTATTTTCTAGAAAAACCTTTCAGTTCAGTGCCAGGGTTTGGGAACTCAATCAAAATTAATTCTAGGCTTATCTCTGAATAAAAAGGACACTCTTCTTCAGAATGCATTAGAATCTATACAACTGGTTATGCTTGTAACAATTTCATGAACATAACTTAAATTTTTGCAGTTTCTCAGTTTGGGTTCATTAAGATCCTACACACAGAGTCATACAAGTTTCTGTGTAGGTGAGAAGGAAAAAAAATAAAATAACGTGTTCCCACTGACCTATGCTCTACTTTCCCTAAAGATTAAAAAAGACTTCATGCTTATGAAACTTCACAAAGTAATGACTACATAAAGTCTAAACAACTCTAGTGCCTGAAAGAATGGTCTTTCATCAAAAAAGGTTATTACTAATCACTCACACAGACCTGGTATTTTCTTCCCACCTCTACAAAAAGTATCAATTTGTTCTCTCTCTCTGGGCAATTTCCCATCATTTCTCAAGACAAGATTTCCCTGAAGTACCAGCTTAGAAGGCACAAGGAGTGTTAGGTATACCTTTGGTACCAATCCCTTTTCACTTCAATACACATCTTTCATGATTCCATGACCCAAGAAGGCCATTGTTTGGTTTTATTGGCTTAATCACATAAAAAGAATGAGGCATTACAAAGATAAAACTTAATAGAGCTAAAACTTAAAATGAGCAATAATTACTTTACACTTTGGCAAATTATTTGGAGACAACATAAATCCATAACCCAAAGACAAATTCCTTTACAGGTAAGACAATGCAAGTTCTCTCTGCTCTGATTCTTAGCTCAACTTACTGGCATCATCAAACATTGCCTTAATACCAATCATAGGCCACAACTAATATCCTTCTATATCTAAAAGAAAAAGTCAAGGTAATTTGAAATGTGTACAAAAAAAAAAAAAATAAAAAATAAAAAAAAATAAAAAAAAAAAAAAAAAAGAAATGTGTACAATTTTTACTTCCTTTTTACAATTAACCTTGATACATTTTTCATTCCTAAGTACTCATTTTAGACAGAGGTAATTTCCAAATAACAAACCACCGGAGAATTTTTTGTGACTAGTTCAGCTAGACCTCTCAGAAACAAGGATGATTTCTCTTCAAATTGGACTCTAGGATTCAGATACATAAAATGCTTCTTACTTCTGGAATCAAAACTGAAAACACTTTTGTCTCTAGATTTTTAGGAGCATGAATGATGACCAAATAAATGAAAAGTGTTATTTTCACTTCTGAGGCTTAGCCTATCATTCAGAAGTTTCCAATGGTGGCCAGCAGATCAAATCCAACACATAGATGAGTTTTATTCAACCCATCAGTGGTGTTTAAATTTTTGAATTCATTGTCAACATTAAAAAAAAATGCTTTTTATTCACTTTAAAAATTCAGATGTTCCGCTATTCTTTTAAAAAGACTGTGCCTTGGACAGAGAATCAGGCTAAGCAGTAAATAGGGTTGACATTTAACACATACTCATTTGCCAGGCCAGGTCTATAGCCACTAAAGGGAAGGAGTGTCTTTTTCTAATTTGCACAAAGGTACCATAGAGCCCATCTAGCAATGACACTATCCCTGGGCCCTCATTCATTCCTGGTAACAATCACCTTAGACACAGGAGGATTTAGAACACAGGATGTAAATTTGAATTTGCTACAGTCCCCACCACTCCTTATTATTACCCTCCTGCTAACCTACATTATAAGACCTGCCTGGTTTCTCTGTAGACATCTGAGTTTACAACTTTTGGTCAGCAGCAAAAGCAAATGACAGTTTTGATTTCTTCATCTAAATGACGTGAGTTTAAATTCACTTTGTAGAAGTAGGTAGTTTATCTCATCAATTGGGCTATACAGTCAGGTAGACCTGGGTAGCTGTCTAGCATTAGGAAAGTCATAGAACCTGTCTGTGTATCAATTTTCTTATCTAGGAAATGAGACTAATATTACCTACTTTGTAAGTTTGCAAACTAAGTGAGATGAGCACGCAACATAATGCTTGGTATACATTGGGAATTTTATAAAACGTAATTCCATGTTGATTGCTGAAATGACACCCTCTCCCTGACCCTGACACAGAAATCTTGTCGGTACTGTATTTCTGGAATCATGCACATTTGTTCAAACTTATTAGACTATAAAGTGTAAAGCGTGAGGGTGGGGACCATGTCTATCTTTTATTCTTTCCCCAACACTGGCACGTAGTAGGAACTTTAAACTTGTTGGTAGAATCAATGAATGAATGCAGTTACTTTCCTGGCTGCACTAAGAACTGGGGAAAGAACTAGGTCCTTCTCCCTCCCTAACCCCGGTGATCTTTTCCAACATGAATCCGGGGATACAATTAAAATAGGGTTCTGTGCCAAATGAAAGACAAAAGGAAGATGCACTTGAGCAGTGGAAACAAAATTAAACATTTGCCTTGGGTTGACAGAGATTTCCTGGGCAATTAAACTGCATAATATCATAATCCATTAAATCAAAAAAAACAGGAGGGTCCAAGCACCCCCACCACCAAATAGACGCATAAGGAGACTATTAATGGGAGCACTAACTCAGGCATGGGATCCAGAAACCCACGGAAAAGAGGTGCAGACTGTCACTTTTCAACTGGCCCCAGGAAGAATTTTAGGGTGACGGATGACTGGAAGCTATGTAAAAAGACAGGGATTTCTGGAGACTGGGGATATCCCACAGGCAGTCAATAAAAGAATGGCATTCAATGGATGGTGAGCACTATCTCCTCTTTAAAATAAAACCAAAAGCTGATACACCCGGCAGGCTAACCTTATTATCCTCTGTCGGCAGAAATAGACTGAGACTTTGGCAGGGTTTTCTCAACGGGGAAAACAAGGTGGCTGTCACCCTCTCGTTAGCCAACTGGAGACTAAAATGTAAAGGCAAGTGAGATTTGTTTTTCCTAACCTATCGGGATCGTTCACCCTCCCACTTACCTTCCTTTGAAAATGTGCAAGACTGGTACAATGTACATTAGTGATCCAGGTTCCTCATTTTTACATTAGTACAACTGGAAAATCGGATGCTACCTCCATGTGTAATGTAGCACAAAGGTATGCTCACTGAGGCGTGCAACCAGAATGTGTCAGTTCAGAGGGGAAAAGAATCCCCCGTCACTGGCAAAATATTTTACACTAAAAGCTGTAACTTCCAATGCAAGACTTACTAAGTGTTAGACCCAGGGGTGGAGGGTTGGGGGAAGTATCTTCATGTTGCAATAAATACCCTTTTGCACAAGGTCTGATTTGATCTACCCTCTTTTTAAAGAATAATGGATTTTTTTAGCTGTTCAAAAATGGGCAATTTGTGATCATATAATCCCTAATATGGAAGGTTCTCCTGGCTTCACTTTAATCACCTAGATCTTATGCTGTTGAAAAAAAAATGTATTAAATGCCGCTACTTTGATGCACAAATGCTTGTTTTTAGAGAAAGAAAATAGGGTTTTTTTTCTGTTTCTACCAGTGAAGAGGCTGTGAGCAAAGCTGCCATCCGTTGATTCCTGCTACATGAGTAGGTGCCTGTAAAAGGCCAGGTGGTGTTTATGCAGATGACTGAGCAAGTTACAATGTGTTCTTCCTTTTGGATAAAACATTAGTGTATCAGATGTGACAAATCAGATGTTCATCTTCCGCACTTCTGCATTATTTTACATTGAGAATTAGACGATGTGCTGGCTTAGCTTTTTGCTTTTGTTTTCTTTTTTTTTTCTTGAGAATAAGTTCATGAATAAAGTTCTCGCTACACTCTGCATAATCAGAGTCTCACAGATAGCTAACTGGCTAGGTAATATGATAATTACAACTATATCTATAACTTGCCTTGTACAAGAGAAAAGGCACATGTTCTGGGAAACAAAAAGCACACCATTCGTGCACTCTAGGAGCTAGTTAACATATGATCCATTCCTATGCACTTGTTGTCAGGGGAAAACAAGGTCTGCTCGTCTTGACATCTTGAGAGGAAGCACCTGATGCTCTGGTGTCCAAGTAGGAAACGAGCATTTTCTGAGCACCAAAATGCCAGGCTCAAAACCGTTCTCCACAATGCACAGAGCAAGTGTCTACTTGCAATCCAAAAGGATATCATATGTATATTTTTAAAAATCCCAAAATAATTTTTAAATACACCGATCACAATCCTGCCTACAGAATTTGCAGTAGCATTACCCCCACTTGCTGTTACCATGCTTTCAGCCCATTCCAAATCCCCTTAGCTACTCTCCATAGCACTACCATTCTGTCCAAGAAGACAGGCAGAGGTTCCCCACAAACAGACTTCCAATAGGAACAACTGAAAACTTGTGCTGTGGTGTGTAGTAGGCATCTTCATTTTGAGAGCTCCTGTTATGAATTAGAACAGCATTCACTAGTGAGAAACTAATAGAGTAAAGAAACTGAATTGTTTAAGGGCTCTTATACGTTCTTTTAATGCTTTTAGTCATGTACCCATTTAATAAATATTTATTGAGTTTCTATCATATGCCATTCAAGATAATACCTTTTTTGCCAAGATGCATATGTAAGTGTACCAGTGAAATTTCAGAGGGCAGGTGGAATCAGTAGAGACTTTATGGAAAACATCGTGTTTTTGCTGACCACTGGATAGATAGGCTCTAAGATGGGAGGGGGGGGATAAGAAGTGGGATAAGAAGAAGGGGTTGTAATTCTAGACCACTATCCTATATAATAAAGAGCTAATATGCTAATTAGCCCGAACAGCAGAACGACCTTCTGGATGAAGCCAGGGCTGCAAGGGCTGGCAGAGGCTGCAAAGGGCTGTGAGGGCTGAGTCCCTTGCATAAATTTCATGTATCGGGCCTCTACTTAGATATAATTTCACTATTTAAAGTAGTGATTAACATCATTCACGTATGTTATAAAATATATTTGATGTATTTTATTATTAAAACTAGAGGCCCGGTGCACAAAAATTTGTGCACTTGAGGGGGGGGTCCCTCAGCCCAGCCTGTGCCCTCTCATAGTCTGGGACCCCTCAGGGGATGACCGCCTGCTGGCTTAGACCCGCTCCCCGGGGAATTGGGCCTACGCTGGCAGTCAGACATCGCTCTGGCAGCCCAGGAGCCCTCGGGGGATGTCCACTTGCCAGTGGGGAGCAGGCCTAAGCTTCAGTCAGACATCCTTAGCACTGTTGAGGAGGCAGGAGAGGCTCCCACCACCACTGCTATACTGGCAGCCGTCAGCCTGGCTTGTGGCTGAGCAAAGCTCCCCCTGTGGGAGCACACTGACCACCAGGGGGCAGCTCCTGCATTGAGTGTGTGCCCTCTGGTGGTCAGTGTGTGTCATAGTGACCAGTCATTCCCAGTCATTCTGCTGTTAGGGTCAATTTGCATATTACCCTTTTATTATATAGGATAGAGGCCTGGTGCATGGGTGGGGGTCGGCTGGTTTGCCCTGAAGGGTGTCCCAGATCAGAATGGGGGTCCCCGCTGGAGTGCCTGGCCATCCTGGATGAGGGATGAGGGCCATTTTAAGGCTGACCACACCCCCTTCAGAGTGGAGGGTCCTGCTGGGGTGCCTGGCCAGTCTGGGTGAGGGGCTGATGGCTGTTTGCAGGCTGGCCAAGACCCCCAGCGGGGACCCTCACCCCATGAGGGTGTGGCCATCCTGGGTGAGGGGCTGATGGCTGTTTGCAGGCTGGCCCCAACCCCCAGCCACCCAAGCTCCCAGTGGAGGCTGGCTGGAAGCAGGTATCTGGGATTTATTTATCTTCTGTAATTGAAACTTTGTTGCCTTGAGCAGAGCTCAGAGCCAGCCAGGGCAGGCAGGAAGCTTGGCTTCCTCTATCACCAGGGCAACCAAGCCTCCTGCTTGCTCCAGCTCTGTGGCTGCTGGCCGCCATCTTGGCCAGGTTAATTAGCATAGTCACTCTGATTGGCTGGTGGGTGTGGCTTGGGCTTAATGGAGGTGTGGTCAATTTGCATGTTTCTGTTTTATTAGATTAGGTGTTAATATTTTAACATATTGTGATAAATGTAATATGTTTTATTTACTATTGATGTAATTATTATTAGATAATAATAATTAATATATTTTAATGGTAATACCTCTTATAATAGCTTACATCTACAAAGCATTTTTCTTTGTGCCATGCACTATTCTAAGCTATACGGCAACTCGGTTAACTCTCACAACAATCATTAGGATACCCATTTTACAAATAGAAAGGAGAGGTTAAGTAACTTGCCTAAGATTACTACAAGGATGTGGAAGAGCTGTGTTTCCCCAAAATTGCCTGACTCTAGAGCCCATGCTTATAATGACTATGCTCTACAACCATAAGATTAAAAACTACAGAATAAAATGTTACAATAAATTACAGACGTCGGTTGTCAGATTGTTAGGTTAATTCTTTTTTTCATTTCCACTTCTCTCATCCCCTGCTATACACAGTCATTTTCAAAGTCCCATCTCTTCTACCTCCTGCATATCTCTACTCCACTCCCTCTCCACTGCCGCTGGCTTTAGGCATTCTTCATCTCCTATCAGGACTATTACTTGGAGCTCCCCTTTTACAATTCATAAACTCCACCATCAGTTATGCAGTAGCATTATAATCTTGGGGCATGCTATAAATAATTTGCTCCTGATCCTAGTAAAGTTACAAAGTATAAAACACTTTACCAATAAGGGAATTGAGTAAAAATTATATAATTTGCCTATAACCACACAACTAACAAGTCCAAGAGACTGGATTTAAACCCACGGCTATCTGACTCCCAAATCACTACTCTATCCACTAGACCAGTAGTCGCCAACCGGTGGTCCATGGACCACTGGTAGTCCGTGAGGTCCGAAAGGTTGGCGACCACTGCAGTAGACTACCTTGCTATTGCTTTTAGAACCTCAATTGTAGTTGAATCTACAATTCAACATTGATGTAGACACATTATATGCATTCAATTTAATTCTAACAGAGCCTTCCATGGAGGTTCTGCCCATAAAATACCCATTACACATTCCTTAAAACACTTTTTATGAGTATGTTTTACAATATTATTGTTATTCGTGTACAACTGTACCTTCAGTTCCTTGAAGTCAAGCAGGATAATATTCACCTTGATGTCACCTCAGAACCTAGTAAAGTATCTTATATATATATGACAATAACTCAAAAATATTATTCCTGCGTAAGTAAACCCGTAGTGGTTTTGGATTATTCAGAAGCTGTTGCAGAACCGTCATCATGAATACCACTCAATATTACAGTATTAATAACATTAGTGAGAAAATAGAGAATACTGACATAACTGTTTATATTATTGTGCTCATTTTCTACTGCTGTATAACAAATTGCCACAAAATTAGCTTCTTAGAAAACACCAAAATTTATTAGACACACAGTTTCCATGGGCAGGAGTTCAGGCATCATTTAACTGCTCCCCCCCCCCCCCCCCCCCCCCCCGCTCAGGATATAACAAGGTTCCGGTGATCTAAGTGCCGTCCATGCTGTGGACCATTCTAGATCTCACATGGTTGTTATCAGAATTCAGCTACTTGCTAGTATAGGCTTGAGATGCCCCCTTTCTTGATGGCAGTCAGCTGAGGGCTACCTTTAGCTCCTAAAAGCCCTGTAGTTCCTTACCATGTGGCCCTCTCAGAGTATAATGGCTACTTCTTTTAGTCCAGCAGGAGAATCCCTCTCCAGACAGCTAAAACTGAGTCCCATAGAATCAAGGGAGTGCCTGTTCCATCACCTTTGCCATATAATGTAACCTAGTTAAGGACATGACTGTCTCATCAGTGTCACAGGTTCCATTCAGGCTCAAGGGGAGGGAGGGATACAGGACACCTGCACCAGGGAATCTTGAGGGCCATCTTAGAATTCTGCTGACCACAGTGTGTTCCCAGAAGCAAATCCTTGGAAATGGATTGATGGAAAGTTACTTATTTAAACATTTCAAAAAAAAAACACACAAAAAAAACACAGTAAAGGAATGGGGAAGTGGTCACGGAAGTTAAGGAAGCCAACCAAGGGTGCCAATATCCTGCAAAGTCCCATGGGGATAACTTCAGCTCAGTTCCACAATGCAGCTATGCAGATAGCTTACGTTACATGGAAAGGCTGTCTAGATCAGGAGTAAGGGAGCTGGGTTACTATACTCCTGTCCCTGTTGGCCATTGGTTTCATGGCTGCCCCTGAAGATGTAAATTCCCAGACTCTTCAGGCCTTCACAGGCAAACTAGACACCCATAGCCGAAAGAAAGCTTTCTGACAAAGCAGGGCAGGTGCTAGCTGTCAGGAGTGAAAACTTCTGGGTGTTGAAATGAACAAAATGGTAAAGAGATCGGGGGACACAATAGGGGACATCATCTCCTATATGACTTTGGAATAAAGATTTTAAAAATCACAGTGAAAATTACATCATTTTGCTAAAAATTACATGCATATAATTAATTATTTACTAAAATTATGTAGACTTAAGGTTTTGGCAATATGATAGGCTAAGTTGATATGCACCCTACACATACTATCACCAAAAACAAACAAACCAACAAACAAAATGCTGAGTAAATCTAGAAAGAAGAACTGGGAGAAAGCAATTCTTTAAACCTCTGCATGAAGCCTTGGAATTCGCTCTCAATCTGAACATGCATGAAAACTATCCGGATCAGCACCGCAAAGGCTTTGAGAATTAACTACTAGACCAACCATGTCAAACTCGCAGCCCACAGGCCACATGCCTCATTTATTTGGCCTGTGTTAGCCTTTGAGTTTGACATGCTTGGTCTAAACTCTAAACTGACATTAAAACTAATCTCACAGAAACCAGGTCAGGACTTGCAGTCTAAATCTAATAGTGTTATTTCTTTGGTACCTGCCTGTTGAAATACAGCCATTTCAATCATTTCCTGTCTCCACCTGGCTGAGAGCACTATGATTTTCTATGGAATCTGGCTACATCTCTACTAATCTGTGTGCATGGGTTCCAGACTCACCATCCTGCCCCAGGCAGGGCCAAAGCCAACACCACCACCTCAAGCCCCCTGAATCTGCCCCAACCAGGTGCCTAAGAAGCTACCTATTGCTGGACCATGGCCACAACCGTGGGGCATCCCAGCACTCAGCATGGCCAGGGTTGCACATGGTAAGCACAGGGAGTACAGGCCTCTAGCCAGGTTCCCCACACCTAAATGACATTTTTAAAGTGTTAAATGACAAGAATTATCAGCATAATCCTGTATCAAAAATACCCGTCAGGATGAAGACAAAATAAAGACATTTTTAGATGAAGAAAACTAAGAAAATCTGTCACTAGCAGATGTGTTTTTTAAAAATTCTAAAAATAATTTTCTTCAAGTAGAAAGAAAGCAATAACAGAAAGAAACACAGAAGGTCAGTAATGAAGAAAGAACAACAGAAATTGTAAATATCTGAGTAAGTAAAATAGATTATTTTTTATCTCTAGCATGTGTTGAAATGTGCATGATTGCTGAAAGCAAAAATTATATCACTATCTATGGGATTTTCAATATACGTAGGTGTACTATATGTGACAACTACATGAAATATTTGGAAAGGGCAAAGGAACCTAAGATTTCTTAATTTTAATTTCTTAAAACATTAATTCTAGCCCTAGCCAGCTTGGCTCAGTGGATAGAGTGTCAGCCTGCGGACCGATGGGTCCCAGGTTCGATTCTGGCCAAGGGCACATGCCTGGGTTGCGGGCTCGGTCCCCAGTAGGGGGTGTGCAGGAGGCAGTCGATCAATGATTCTCTCTCATCGTTGATGTTTCTGTCTCTCTCTCCTTCTCCCTTCCTCTCTGAAATCAATAAAGAAATATATTTTTAAAAAAACATTAATTCTAAAGAGAATGTATAAAGTTTTATATCTATAATGTAATCTCTAAAGCAACCACTAAAACAAAAACTGGACAAAGATATACTAATATATTGAAAAGCACTACAGATAAATGCAATGAAATATCCAAATAAATACAAAGAAGAGAAGCTAAAAACAAAGGTATGAAAAACAAAGAAGATGAACAAAAATCTAATACAATAGTAGACCTAAATCCAATTATATTAATTAGACTAAACGTTAATGGTCTAAACACACCAATTAAATGGTAGAAATTGTCAGATTGAATTTTTAAAAGGACTCAACCATATACTGTTTTAAAAAATTCATCTAGAGCTAATGATTTTTAAAAAGTTAAAAATAACAAGACAGAACAGGATATAACATGTAAATACTAATTTTAAAAATGCTGGAGTGGCTATGTTAATTTAAGATAAAGCAAATGTTAGAACAAAGGAAATACCAGAGACAAAGAAGAAATGTACATACTAACAAAAGATTCAATTCACCAAGAACACTTAACAATTCTAAATATGCGTTCATCTGCCAGTGCAGTGATATCCTCTCTTTCATTCCTGATGTTGAGAATTTGTTTCTTACCCCTTTCTCTTGATCAATCTGGCTAGAATCTCATCCATGTTTTATTTTTATTTTTTTTAACAAAGAGCTTTTGGTTTCATTGATTTTCTCTTTTGTTTTTGTGTTCTCCATCTAATGGATTTTTTTCCTCTTATCTTTAGTTCCTTTCTTCTGTTTCCTTTGGGTTTAGTTTCTCTTGTTTTTTAGTTTCTTAAGGTGAAAGCTTAGATCATTGATTTGATATATGTACATCTTTTCTGATAATTGCATTTATTACTATAAATTTTCCTCTAAGCACTGCTTTAGTTATAACCCATGGATCTTTGTCAATTTTTCATATTCATTCAGTTCAAAGTATTTTGTAATTTCTCTTAAGGCTTTTTTTATATCCATGGGTTAAGTAGTGTGTTATTTTATTTCTGAATATTTGGGCATTTTCCAGATTTCCTTCTGTTATTGTCTTCTAGTTTAATGCTGTTATGGTCACAGAACAGAATTTGGATAAGTTCAATTCTTTAAAATTTAAGAATGTGGTCTATCTTGGTGAATATTCCATAGACACATGAAAAGAATGTATATTCTACTATTTTGGGGTGGTGTTCTATAAATTTCAATTAAGTCAGGTTGGTTGGTAGTATTCAAACTTCCTATATTTTTTCTGCTTTTCTGTCTAATTGTTATATTGATTATTGAGAGAGCAGTGTTGAAGTCTCCAAGTGTAACTGTGGATTTGTCATATGAACAATCTTTTCACCAAATGGTGCTGGAACAACTGGACATACAGATTCAAAGAAAAATGAATTCCAACTTATACCTAACACCGTTTGCCAATGTTGACTCAAAATGAATCAGGGGTCTACATTTAAAACAATAAAATATAAAACTGTTAAAAGAAAACATTAGAAAAAAATCTTCGTAACTTTGGATTAGTTAAAGACTTTTTTTTTAAATAATGTTGTTGTTAATATTTGTATTGATTTCAGAGACAAAAGGAGAGAGAGAGAGATAGAAACTGGGGATCAAGCCCACAACTTGGGTATGTGCCCTTGACCGGAACCAAACCAGGGCCCTTCAGTCCCCAGGCTAATGTTCTATCCACAGAACCAAACCAGCCAAGGCAAGACTTGTTAAATAGAACATCAAAAGACCAATCCACAAAGGAAAATAATTCAAAAATTGGGCTTTATCAAAATAAAGATGTGTTGTTCTGTGAAGGAAATAATAAAGGGTGTGAGAAAACAAGACATAGATAGAGCAAAAATATTTGTAAATCACATACCTGACAAAAGATTTGTTTTCAGAATATATGAAGAACTCACAGAACTCAACAATAAGAAAACAATCAACCAATTTTAAAAATATATTTTTACTAGAGACCTGGTGCACGAAATTCATGCTGGGGGGAGGGCGTCCCTCAGACCGGCCTGCGCCCTCTTGAAGTCTGGGACCCCTTAGGGGATGTCCACCTGCAGGGGATTGGGCCTAAGCTGGCAGTCAGACATCCCTCTGCCAGTCCAGGGCTCTTGCAGTCCAGGGCCCCTCACTCCTTACTGCCCGCCTGCAGCAGAGGTGGGAGAGGCTCCCGCCATTGCCGCTGCACTGGCCAACAGTGAGCCCAGCTTCTGGCTGAGCAGCAATCCTCCTGTGGGAGCACACTGACCACCAGGGGGAAGCTCCTGTGTTGAGCGTCTGCCCCCTGGTGGTCAGTGCACATCATAGCAACCAGTCATTCTGCTGGTTGTTCTGCCATTTGGTCAATTTGCATATTAGGATTTTATTATATAGGATTGATTTCAGAAAGGAAGGGAGAGGGAGAGAGATAAAAACATTAATGGTGAGAGAGAATCATTGATGGGCTGCCTCCACACTCCCCACACCAGGGATGGAGCCTGAAACTCGGGTATGTGCCCTGACTGGGAATCGAACCTGTGACCTCCTGGTTCATAGGTCGACACTCAACCACTAAGCCACGCCAGTCGGGCAATCAACCGATTTTTTAATGGAAAAAAATATGAACCAAAGAAAATATATGAATGTCAAATAAACACATGAAAAGATATTCAACAATATTAGACATCATGGAATTCAACATTAAAACCACAATGAGATACCTGTACACGTATATTAAAATAGCTTTTTTAAAAAGGCAATTCCAAGTGCTCATGAGTCTGTAGAGCAACTCGCCCTCATACATTGCTGATAGGAATGCAACATGATACAACCACTTCAGAAAACAGTTTGGTTTAATTATAAAATTAAACTACACCTGCCATATGAATCAGAAATCCTACTTCCAGGTATTCATTCTAGCAAAATGGAAACTTATGCTCACACAAAAACCTGCATGAATGTTTATTGCAACATAATTGCCAGAATTAGGACTCAGCAGAGAAAAGCTATCTTACCCACGGTTATACCTCTTCCCCGGGGAAAGACTGCATCCAGTGCAGTGACAGCCTTGGCCTCCTTGCTTCAACTGAGACAATTGTACAGGGCTATCCCAGCTTCAGGGGAGGAGGAAACATCTGTTATGACTGCATCACAATTCAGCTTCTCCCAACTTTACCCAATTTTGTCTCCTAAGGGAAACCCACAAAAAACCTCCTGGGAAACCCAGCCTGTGATACAGTAAAATTAAGTGTACCTCTAAAGAGGGAGAGAAGAGGATGGGATTTGGAACAAGATTGGGAAAAAGTTAATAGGCTTAATCTGAACATGTGTTCTTTTATTCTCTTTTTTGTATGTTTGAAGGATTTTATAATTTTATAAATATGTGCATGCCTTCATGAGATACTGTGAGATATAGTATGGCAATTTAAGCCAAAAATCTCTGCCAATTATGTAGTAATTTCTAGAAAATTTGTAATATGTAATTCAGTTAATAATCTGGCCCAAGGAATAAAACCCTCAAATATTGAAATGTCAAGTGAAAAAGTCTACATATTTTCCTAAAAGTAACCTGTAAAAAAAAATTTTCAAGTTTAGAAAAAAAACAATTTTGCAATAAAACAAATAAAAGAAAAAAGAATATTATCTATTTTCACAAAATAATAAAGCCTTTTCTAACATAATAGAGTTTCTTTGTATTGGTTTTTATTACAATGTAAAAGAACAATAGTATCAAAAGGACGTTTATATCACATTTTACATATATTATCTCATTTGATCAATAAAATGTGTTTAGTTATAAACCCCCGAGTTGTGCGTCCACAACATGAAAATGAGCCTTAATGTTACTCTTGACAACTTTACATGTTAGCAACTTGCCAAATCACAGGGTGGCAAGTCAAGAAACTGGGAGGGAAAACTGCTATCTTATAACTTTCCAGAACTGAAGAAGCTGTTGGCCAGGTGAATCATCAGGGGGAAAATTCACCCTCTGCCTCTTCATCCTACTCACAGATTCTAAAACTGGCTGAGGACACTTGAAAGAGCCTTCTTGGTGAGAAAACTCTTTTTTCTTCCTGACATGTGCACACACACACAAGCATGCAGCACTTCAAGTTCAAGAGCCTGCAGCAGAATGGGTTTGGAGAAGGGAGATGGTCCCTAAAAGGCTATATATATAAAGGTTGTCAAAAAAACACAACTGCCCACAAGGACTGAAGTTCCAGGAGTGCTGATATATGGAGTGAAGGACAGATTAACCAAAAGTCTGTTTGCAGAATAAACATCAAAAAGAAAAGAAGAGACCAAATTCCCCTTAGAGTAAAACTTTTTTGTTTAGTTCTTATTTTTAATGCTTTCCCACAGAGAATGGAATATGAAACCAAGGAGCCAAATCTCATCTCAGAGAGAGAACATCAAAGAGCATAAGAAAGAGAACTGAAGAGTTATTCAACGGACAAAAGATGGAAGAGCTTCGGTGCTATTCCATCTTTCTGGAGGACGACTTAAGCTGCAGGAGCCTGAGGGAAGAAGTAAAAAGTCTTGGATAAAGACTGAGGCTGGTAAGGAAGACAGAGTAGAAGAGAGGAATGGCTCTGCAGTGGCAGCCAGAGGCCATTTCAGGAGTTGCCATCTGCTTCCTAGGATTGGGGCTCTCTCAGTGATTGTCTCTAAGCCTGTGTTCAAAACACAGGCAATGTCACTAGACAAGATTCACATTCTCCCAGAAAAGAGCATTTGGGTCTGCCAATACTGAGTAACTGACACAGCATAAAGCATACTCTGTCCTTTCAAGGGAACAAATTCCAAGCCTCTTGTTTTCAAAGATTTTGTCATTCAATACAGGAGGAAATAAATCAATATGGGGTAACATATGATTGTTAAAAACCTAAGTTTATGTCGATAATTAACTACTGTGTGTAACATGTGAGAGTTAAGTACTTGGAAACGAAAGAAAGCAAGGAAGGAGTAATGAGAACCAGGTAAAGAACATGGGTAAATATTTCCCAGGAGATGTAAGTTTTACACACATGGTAGGTGTCACAGTTCTGTGGAGAAGAATATGGGGAATATGTAACAGACAAAAATACTGTCACCTTCTAGAGTTCCAAGGCAGAAATGAGAAAGGTGTCATTGAGATTTATCTTGCTGAAGCATTTGCTAAGATGTATCAATACACAAAAACGTGCAGTCAAAATTAGAGGCAGGTAGAGATTGAGCATGTATCATCAGTTTTCATAACTAGTCAATTAATTGTAAAGGGGCATGATTGTAGCTTTATGTGGGATTAGGGAGAATAATTTAAAACTTTCCAGAACTATGAAAAGTCTGAGTTGTTACCTTATTTGCAAACTGGTTAGCATGTAGAAATTATGAGATTCTACGAAGGACCTAATTGTTCATGGCCCTGCCAGCCACATGAGCATCATTTTTGCATCAGTTACCCTTTACCCCAGGGGTCCTCAAACTATGGCCCACGGGCCACATGCAAATACAAATATTGTATTTGTTCCCATTTTTTTTTTACTTCAAAATAAGATATGTGCAGTGTGCATAGGAATTTGTTCATAGTTTTTTTTGAAAACTATAGTCTGGCCCTCCAACAGTCTGAGGGACAGTGAACTGGCCCCCTGTTTAAAAAGTTTGAGGACCCCTGCTTTACCCTCTAAATGCCACATGGATTCTGAACATGCAGTAGATTTGCATCCTAAATGAGAAATACCAAACTTATGAAATCCAAATCTTTATAATGGGCAGTAAGAAAACCTATGTGATCTTTGCTCCACAAAGGTCTGGTGCATGAACTTCGTGCATGGGCAGGGTCCCTAGGCCTGGCCGGCAATCAGGGCCGATCAGGACCTTCAGGCTGCTGGCCCGGGCCTTCCTTTGTTCCATGCTTCCCCCTGGTGGTCAGTGCATATCATAGCAAGCAATCAAACTCCCTGGTCTCCTGGTCGAACTCCCGAGGCGACATTGCATATTAGCCTTTTGTATATATAGACTAGAGGCCCATTGCACGAAGAGATTCATGCAATAGGCCTTCCTTCCCCTGGCTGCCAGCACCAGTTCCTCCGGCACCCAGGACCCAGGCCTTCGCTCTGGCCAGTGGAGAAGCCAAACCTGGAGGCTTCTCCGCTCTGGCTACAGTGGAGAAGGCAAGCCTTGAGGCTTCTCCTCTCCTACTGCAGCAGAGAATCCAAGCCTCTTCAGTCTTCAGTTGTCTTCAGTCTTCAGTCTTCACTCAGGCTGGAGCCTTCAGTCTTCGCTTGGCACCTGCATATGCAAATTAACTGTCATCTTTGTTGGGTTAATTTGCATACTCATCCTGATTGGCTGGTGGGTGTAGCAGAGTGACACCAATTTGCATGTTTCTCTTTTATTAGTGTAAATACTGGACAATAAGAAAACCTGCATATTTGAAAGGATCATCCAGAATAAAAAGATAGTTTATGTTTCTGCTCACAAAATACTTTAAAATTCAGGAGACCAATGGAGAATTGTCTCCGTGCAGGTGGAGCATAGAAAAGCCCACAGAATGGGTTAATGGAAAAAAAATTCAAATATAAAGGAATGTAACAAAGCAGTAAATACAGTGGGGGGCAAAAATATAGCTTCTTTGCAGAAGAATCAGCAAAAATGTATCATGATCTGAAGGTCTGAATCTTTAGCAAAAGGCCTGAAAGGACAGGAGTGGGAAAGACTCGAACAAAACTACTCTGTATTTAGTCATCTATTGCTGCGTAGTAAATTACCCAAACCTTAGTGGTCTACAACAATAAACATCTATTATCTCACATAGTTTTATTGGTCAGGAATCTGGTAGCAGCTTAGCTGGACACTTTTGCTTCAGAGGATGCAGTCTATATGTTGGTTGGGGCTACCATCACCTGAAGACTTACCTGGGGCTGGAAGATCTGATTCCAAGCAGATCATTCATTTGCATGCCTGGCAAGTTAGAGCTGGGTGTTGCTAGGAAGCCTCAGTTCCTCCCCAGGTAGACACCTCCGGAAGGCTGTGTGAGTGTCCTCATGACATGTAAGTTGGCTTCCCCAAGAGTGAGTGATCCAACACAGAGCTAGGAAGAAGCCACAATGCTTTTTATCATCTAATCTTGAAAGACGCACACTCTCACTCCTGCCATCTTCTATTCATTAGAAGCAAGTCACTAAGTCTAGCTCACACTCAAAAGGAGAAATAAGCTCCTCATCTTAAAGGGTATGATATCATGTACTTTGTATGTATATTTTAAAACCACCAAAACTACTCTGTATTAGTCATCTATTGCTGCGTAATAAATTACCCAAACCTTAGTGGTCTACAACAATAAACATCTATTATCTCACATAGATACCTGACATGGCCATGGAGCATATTATTAGTGAGCAATAAACTATGTCACTCTTTGTGAGACTGTAGTTGAAACAAGAGACAGGTTTTAGAGTCGGGTGCAGGAAGATGAGCTGCTTGGGGTATGGTGAAGATGATATACCCCACTTGCAAAATTTCTAATTTGTTTTTTATGAAAATTTATATTTTCTGCTATTTCTTATCTCATTCTATCACTGGTACCTAGTTCAATTGTAGATAAATACCCATATAATTGTTTTGGTTTTATCTTGATTCCAGTGTAATGCAAGTTGTTGTTCCCACAGCAATTTTTTTAAAATCAAGCACTGCTGTCCAGGCAGAGGGGAAAAATTGATCCAGATGCTGAGGAGAAAATTGTGTTGATCTCTAACAGAGATCTATTATGCTGAGGTTACAATCAGTTCCGTTCCGAGTCACAGGGTTCTTGTGGTCAGGGTGAAGAGCCAAAACCTTCTAATCTCTAGCCAAACTCAATTTTCTCCGTGGATTTATCACTTCTTAACATTTTGGCTTATTGTTTAATAGTACCGTGATGGTTAGATCTGTGTTTATGCAGACTACTCCAGCAGTGTATGAGATGAGTGAGGTTATAGTCAGGAATGCCAGGTGGGGTTCCATTACAATATCCCAGGGAAGAAATACTAAAGGCCTGAATGCAGGCAGTCTTACTAAGAGTAAGAAAGAGAGGAAAATTTCAAGAGAGATTTCTGAGATATGATCCTCAGAGCTTGGTAACTAATTAGAGGTAGGAGGTAAGGGAAAGGGAAAAGTGGGGGAAAACTCAGACATGTCTGATTAAGGTGACCAACTAGTCCCAGATTGTCCAGGACTTTTGCAGTTTTACCACTGAAGGTCTCGTGTCCTGGGAAATACCTCAGTCCCAGGCAAACTGATACATGCAGATGTCCTATGACAGGAAGAGCACTAACGTGCATGGAGAATACAGGACAGTCTGTGAGAGAAATAGCATTAACTTAGAGGATACAGGACGCCTGTGATAGGAGTAGCAATAATTTATAGAGTAAATACAAAAGGAGGAACATGTTTCCTGTAAAAATAAATTCTGTGTGTGGACACGTTGGATTTAAGACAACTACAGATCATACAAGGAGAGACAAATTGCAAATGCATTTTCAGAGCCCGGTGGAGAGGCTGGGACTGGTTATGGAGAATTGTTCATCATCACGTGAAAATTGATGTCATGCAAGAGGATGAAGATCTCCTAACGAGGACATATGAAGTAAAAAGGAAAGGGGAGTGAGAATAGGACTTAGGTTTGGAAAAACATGAGGAGTGTGCACGCTAGTGGAAGGAGAGAACTCATCAAAAGAAACTGAGAGAAAAGTGGGAAAATAAGAGATAGTGATTATCCCAGAAACCAAGGGAAGAGGGGAATATTTAGATCTGAAGGAAGGGCGACAATGTCAAATCTGGTCGAGAGGAGTCCACAGGACCTGGAAATTAGGTCTATTTCCTGTGGTGGTGGAAAGGAGGTGATATTAGAAGCCAGCGCTAGGACTATTAAGGAGGGCACCTGGCCCAGCCTCAGCTACATTAAGAAGGTATGTCCAACAGATGCATGTCCATCGGAGCCCCTAAGAGTCAAGAGAGAAAAACCATGCATCATCCCATCCAGGTTACTCTCTGTTCCCAGGTCTTGAGAGGCGATTCAAGCTTTATCGACAGCTTTATTGTTAAAAGAACTAATGGATATTGAAAAGCCAGTAAGAACCAGGCACCTTATATGCTTTATTGCATTAATCATAGTAACACAATGAGGAACTATTATGAAATACGTCATTTTGCTCCTCTTCAATATCCCTCCATCCTAAAAAAGCTCTAATGCTAAAAACTAAACAATTTTCTATAACATACCATCATCTTCCAATAACATTCCCCTAGTCTTTGAGATTGTTCAGTATCTCTGAATTCTAAGTTGCTATTGTCTGGTTTGGTTCCCAAGTATCAAATGAATATTTTTCTAATTTATTAAGGTATCTTTAAATTCCATTATAATTTTCTGATAATAGAAATATATATTTCTATTATTTTAAAATGTATAAAAATATGTTTATTTTATAATATATAAATTATAATTTTTATTTTTAAAAATAAATATATATATATAAAATAAACTCACCCACTTCATGCTAGCTACCAGGTTAAGGAAGGCCAAACTATGATTCTTTCTAAAAGAATGCTTAAATAGGCATTCAAATGTCCATAACTCTGCAATATTAAATTCACAGCCTCTGCGGTTGAATAGCTTGCTAATTGTTTTATGTTGGTAACTTCTGTTTACCTATTAAATGATAAATTTCTGGATGCCAGAATCCAAACATCATACTCTTCTCATCCCCTACAACAACAATACCTAATATGTTATTGGGCACCATTAGCATTTATTAGTATTTGATGGTTGAGTCCTAATACTCAGAAACAAAACAATGACCAGAACATTCTTGCATCCTCTCTGTGATGGTCTTCGAGATTCTCCCTGGCTGAAATACCAGTATTTAACCACATTAGTCTGAGCTCTTCTCACCAAATCCGTTCATTAGCTGTAGAATTCACTTATGCACTGGATGAAAATGGAAGACCACAGAAACAAAAATATACCCGATGTGGTAGTGCCCCATAACAGATCCGGTGAATAAAAAGCCATAAAATGAATTGGTATCGTCTCAAAAGCCTATTGTGAAAGATCAATAAAAACTTATATTTTGCAGTTATACAAGCTTCTGTATACATTTTCCCTATTATATTGGTAGTAGCAATAATACCATATTCCCAACTCACCAAAGGCTCAAAATCTCAGCGATGGAACATATATAAGCAACTAATGAAAGAGACTCTGCTTTTCCCTCTCTGCATTTCTCAAATTGAAAAGAAAAAAAAAAAACACGCACCCAGAGTTATCAATTCTTCTGTCAGACATGCAGGTCTAGGCTTGTCTAACTACAATTTCTGCTAACTGGCCACGGGCTAGTATTTTCACACCTTTTCTGTACTAAATGGTTAGAACTGATCACGCCACCAGAAGCTGTCACGGGGACATCTTCATTTAAAAATCTTAATAATACGTGCAGCAGTAGGATTGAATGTTTAAAATATTTTTCTACTTTCTTACATTTCAGGAAACTTGCAAATGCCATCCATTCACCCTTTGTAAAATTATGCACACACAAATGCCTGTTAAGATTACGGAAAACACTTTTATTCAATTTGTGACATATCATCAGCCCATTTCTAGCCTGGACAACTCTTTGGATAATTACCTGAATTTTTTGTAGGTGTTTCAGATTGCTCATCTACCTTGGTAAAGTGGTTTGCTAAAAACAAACAAACAACAATAAAACAAAACAAAAAAAAAACACTAAGGGCAGGACGGAGGAGGGAGGGAGTAAAACACCAAGCTTTGCTAATAAATAGTTCTCAGAAACATCAGCTCCCAATTTACTACTTGTACACAATGGGCCAGTTGGAACTTGTATGGTGATCCAATTTGCCACAGCTCTTGTTTTTAGTCTTTGCGGAGCTGCTGTGTGAGCACAGTGGGGGCCGCTCCCTCGCATCCCCTGAGTCAATCAGTGGGCTTTTGTTTCCTGCTGGTCAAAAATATCAGGTGGCTTTGAGAGTCTAATTATCAATGAAAAATTAAATTCAATACAGAAACGTAGCCATCAGCACCCCTCTCGTCACCCTTCCTGTGCCCTCCCCACCCGAGGCCTGTGATGGAGTATCAAGTTATACCTTGGGATTCCAAAAAGATTGCAAGGAAAAGAGGCCCAAGCCTGGGGAAGCAAGCAAGAATTATTGATTTTTATTTACACAGTTTTCTCCTTTTTGGGTGGATGACTGTTCTAATGACCATGGACGTTCCAGAAATTAGCAAACAGTAGGGAGTTTTCTCTTAGAATTGTCAGGCCACGTTTATCTCAGCATTGCTTCATACAATTTTCTAGCCAGGGTTTCCATCAGAAATTAAATAAACAGAGAAATGAAAGATTTGTGTTGTTGTCAACAACCCCAATTTACTTGATAATCCAAATATGCCTTTTCTGATGCTGTGAGGGAGATCTTACGGTTTTAGAGCATATTCTATCCTTTCTTTATTGAATTTTTTAGAGGGAGAAAGGGAGAGGGAGAGAAAAAGAAATATCGATGTGAGAGAGAAGCATCGATTGGCTGCGTCCCACACGCACCTGACCCAGGATCAACCCTGAAACCTGGGTATGTGCCCTGACCAGGAATCAAACTGGCAACCGAACTGGGAACCTTTTGGTGCCCGGGACGATGCTCAGCCAACTGAGCCACACCAGGCAGGGCAATGTATTCTATCTATTCTAATTTATTTCAGGCAGTTCAGAAAACATGAAGTTGAAAATGCTTATAACTGTCACTTAATTCAAATGTCAAAAGTCAAGGTCCATACAAGTTCCTCTCTTTACATTGCAAGTCACAGAATAGAATTTGAACTCACCAAACCCAGGTAAGGCACAGCCTTAGTTTTCCACACATGTACTCTCTTTTAATCCCCCTTCTGTCTTTTTTAAAATATGTGCTTTATTTAAAAGTGATCAATTAAGCTTATAGTAGAGGGGAAATGCTATCATCTCAAAATATATACCCTTATCAAATTTTCCCTAGAGATACTCCCCCAAAAATGAAATATTAAAATTAAAGCAAATCAAAGCAAGCCTTTTCATGGTACAAAAATAGCCTAAATATAGTGTCATAATATATTTTTTAAAATCCCACAGTATTATGATTGATTCATAAATTCCATTAAAGTGTTCTTTCATAGGAGGAACTATCATGAGATGATATCAACCTTGAGTTAAATATCTCTAGGCACTATTTAATCAAACAATATTCTTTTTTCTATGAGTTCAAAGGTATAAAAAGTCTTGAATATATTGTTAGGTAACAGATTGGACTAAAAATTTCTCTAAGGCTCCAAATATCTTAAGACAACTATTATGTAATTGTCACAAAGTCCAATAACCAAATTATAGCTAACCTTGGCCAAGAGTACTCTGGGAACTCAATAGTAAATATAATAATTTAAAAACACCCCCGTGACTAGAGGAAGGCAGAAGAAGGGGATAATATTACAAGTAAATTTATAATACATGAATATATGAATTTTATTTTTAATGTTTAAATAAACTTTTCATCTTTGCAAATATGAGTATTCAAAAACAAAAGATAAATCCACTTTGTTCTTTGGTGACTCTACTACTACTTTTAAAGCAGAGACTTTTATTATATACTGAAGCATATGTTATTAATCATTTGAATCTTATCTTAAATGATCAGATATTATGTAACTAAAGAATCACCTATTTTGAACATGGCATTATTAATAGAGAAGAGCAATTATTTGACATTCTTTGGCTTGGACACATTTAGGTGAATTTTGCTAATCATTTTGTCTTACTACCCAAGACACAATATACATGTACATAGCAGTATTACATCAGGAGTTACTGAACAATTGTTATTCTTTACAAATTAACAAAAGGTAAAATCCTAACAGTTAAAAATTAAACAGATATAATGTAAACTAGACAAAGATTATTTTTTCAATACATTTCAAACCTATAACAATCAACGATATTAAAGATTGTGTTTCTGTGCTGATACCTCTTTGTTGAAATTGGCTTAACTAAATGGGCACAAATAATTTTTCTCATCTCCCTTATTCTCTTAGACTTCATTGACTAAAATCAATTTTATCATTAAAATGTAGTTGGTTGCACAAAACACTATCCTTTTCCTTTTAACGGATTCTTATTGTCTACTTGGAACTTTTTTAAGTAAAAATGTTATTTTATCTAAAATAGACAATTAGTGTAAATCACATATATACACATTAGTATAAACAGTATGGTTTGCATTAAGGCAAAAATTTAGCAACATAAAAGAGAATATCTTTAACTGAGATATACTGTAATTACTATGCAAATGAATTTCAGGTTTTCTGTTCTTCTTGACATGCAACCAGAACTTTCTAAAAAGAAGCTGACATGCTACTTAAAGTTGTATCATATATTTTATATCATAAATTATTAAAGAACTTAATGGACAATGTATTAGAAAGAAAGCTGGAAAATTACAGAATAATTTAAAGTTGCAATGAAACAGAGCAACTTGCAGGACATTAAACACTCTATTTTGACATGGAATGCCTGAAGCTAAAGCAATTAAAGCTGCAAAATATTGCTGGCTGACATAATGTGTATGTAAATTTGTCATTCATTGGCAAAGGTTTGCACCAATCATGGAATGTTCACAGTAAAACAACCCAGGGACCATAAAATGCGTTTAGTGAAGTCCTCTAAAAAAGTAGCTTTATATCATTTAGGTTTCAGATCATTATCCACTGTAAATTTTTGGGTTAATAAGAGTCTTCTATGGAGATCACCTTAAAATTGAGAATTAGTTCTCTACATATTACTTATATCTGTATTTCTTTCTTAAAGGAAAATATCATTTTTAATACACCCCACAACAGGAATACAAGCTAGAACTTGACATTCTATTTAATTTGGTTGTTTTTCCCTAGGTACCTAAAAATAGGCCTATCTTTGAGTATTGTATCAAACTCTACCCCCTAGAAATAGAGTCTAATAGGGCCTTACTGAATTCTAGCCAGTGACCTGATTTATCTCAGCTTAGAAAGAGTGGTACTCTCCCACAGGAGGCAGGAAGAAAAAACACAGTAATCCCCCAAATGCAGTGTTGCTATGGAAGAGAGGGGGATGCCTGCTGAGATTGAAAGCCAAAATATATTTGGGCATTTGAGAAAATGTAGGCCCATCCTCTGT
This sequence comes from Myotis myotis, assembly GCF_014108235.1. NCBI lineage: Eukaryota > Metazoa > Chordata > Mammalia > Chiroptera > Vespertilionidae > Myotis > Myotis myotis. Next base: position 68,780,300 of record NW_023416324.1, read on the forward strand.
TGCCAAAACCTGAAGATTCTTTGCCAGGACTCCCTGGTCATTTGGCATTACAGAGAGACAGAACCCTAGTGGAAGATATAAGGAAACCAGACACACTTTAATATTCACCCATTAAAGCTCTCCAATTATTTTTTTCAAATTAGATGAACAAACAAGAAACTGGGGGGGGCCAAAGGAGCATTTTAATAAATACCAAAAATGAATTCATAAATGTTAGAATAGTCAAATAGTATCTTACATTTCTTTGACATTTCACCAATAAATCTAATTAAACTTTCCCAAAGCCTATGAATGGGAAAACATCTCTCTCTCTCTCTCTCTCTCTCTCTCTCTCTCTCTCTCTCTCTCTCTCTCATTTTTCTGGAAAAGAGCTGGCTCATAACATTTCACAATTCCAGTTCCCCTTTCTAAGATGCTCTATTTCAGTTTTTCTTGGCTGCTGTAGAAAAGAAATAGAGGGTTAATCTCCAGCCTTACGTTTTGGAGATCATCACAAACCACAGGCTCCATTTGGTAAATAAGAAGCTGTAGGGGAGCCCTAGCCGGTGTTGCTAAGTGATTGGAGCATTGTCCCATGCACCAGAAGAGTCCCTGGCTTGATTACTGGTCAGAGCACATACCCAGGTTTCAGGTTTGATCCCCAATCAGGGTGCATGTGTGAGGTATGTGTGAGATAACCAATCTCTCTCTCTCTCTCTCTCTCTCTCTCTCTCTCTCTCTCTCTCTCTCTCTCTCTCTCTCTCTCTCTCTCTCTCTCTCTCTCTCTCTCTCTCTCTCTCTCTCTCTCTCTCTCCAAGAAAAAAGATAATATCCTTGGGTGAGGATGAAGAAGAAGAAGAAGAAGAAGAAGAAGAAGAAGAAGAAGAAGAAGAAGAAGAAGAAGCAGCAGCTATAGAGGAGACCAAACCAATCCAAACCAATCATCCTTAAACATTATGTCAAAATTAATTAGAAATTTACATTTATATTTGCAGATACTAAAAAAGGGAAAAAAAATCCCTATTCTAGAGTTTAATGATCCTAACAGCCTCCTATGTAATTTGCAAGATAATAATATTAGTTTGTGGGAGTTCAATAGCCATTTATTGAGTATCTCCCATAGACATGGGAGAAATTTTTTCATGTGTATTATGTATCCTCCAAAGGTTTATAGTCTAGGCAGTGGTCGGCAAACTCATTAGTCAACAGAGCCAAATATCAACAATACAATGACTAAAATTTCTTTTGAGAGTCAAATTTTTTAAACTTAAACTATATAGGTAGGTACATTGTTATTAACTTAATTAGGGTACTCCTAAGGCTTAGGAAGAGCCACACTCAAGGGGCCAAAGAGCCGCGTGTGGCTCGTGAGCCGCAGTTTGCTGACCACGGGTCTAGGGCAAAAAAAACCAGACAAATAATCAATTATCATACACAAATCAATTATAATTTCACAACAGTTTTAGAAGTATATACCTCTTACTAGGTATCTAATATGTCCATGAAAATAAATGTTTTAGAATCTGCTTCATTCCTGGAGTTATAACTCAGAAAAGGAACAGATCGTCTTGACATCTTATGCCAGCAAGACAATTTCTAAGTTGAAAAAGTGATCACATATTTCAATGTTTCACAAACAATAAACATGAATCATAGCAAGGGGGCATAGTGTTGAATAGATTTCAGAAACCTAAGAAAAAATTAAAATCATTTTAAAGTTATATCTAGTTATACCAGTAATAACTATTGGTCTCTTTTTAATCTAGAAGCTTAAAAAAATCTAATGTTCTTTCTCCTAAGCCTTAATATAGTAGGAGGAAGTTTAAATGTAGTCTTCTTTGTCATATACATGTTGTATCTATGAAATACAATATTAATCCCGTTTGTACAATAAAAGTGTGAGCCGCTTGAGCTTTGCTCTCGTGTGAATTATGAATCATTGCAGTTCTCTGGGGACAGTTATCATGTGTCTAAGGTTCTTGCTTTCTTCCACTTTCCCTTCAAATATCCTGGTACCTAAAGTATCTAGGACATGTGAAGTCCCCATATGAAATATCTGACTATATTCTTTCCACTTACTCTCCACTCTTGGCAAAAATGTGTAGCTTAAGAAAACCAGACCACCAAATAAAACGATACTGGTTCTATTTCATCCTGTGGAAGGAAAGGCTACTTATTGCAGTCTTATCCCTTCGGTAAGTAGCTACAATAGCCAATTAAGAGGATTTAACCATCAGACAGAAGTTGTTTTTAGAATAATGAAAATGTGTTGTCATTTCATTTTTATTCCCTTGTGTGTTTTTTGAGATGTGACTCATTATAACTTATTTTAGCTGTTCTGTTTTCTAATTCCTCGTATTTTCACATCTTTTCCAACAAAATAGTAATACGTACATAATACCTGACAAGATTTTACAGAGTTTTCCCTATCGGTGTGCTTTTGCTCTCTAAGCATCTTAAGTATGGGTGTGGTAAAATACAGAAGGAACCTGGATGTGAGCTTTCTTACATGAAAAAGAATCAGTTTTCTCTCTTTTCCTGTCACACTCATTGCAGATTCCAGTTAATGATGCATTAAGCAATACAGAATAGTAATTTTGAATCCAAACATCATGCCAAATACTCCCAGTGAAAAATAGTTGCTAAATGTAGCTTCATTTTAAAGTCACTGTTTTCATTAACAGTGTCTTCCAACAGCCTTGTTTCAATAATACTACCATTAACCATGAAATTTAGCTGCTTCTGTTTACTCTTTGAATTATAAGTATTAAATTGCCAACTCAATTTATTTTCCCAGTTGTCATTAACCTGTTAAGAACATTGCTAACAAGCTAAAGGTCTCTTTATTCCTTTCCTTACTTTATGTAGATGCCTGAATTTACTTACCAACACAATTTAGGATATAGGAGCCAGTGAAAAGTGGGCTCAATTCCTGGCACTGGCCTTTACTCCAATCCCTATTAAAGAGGATCATTTTTAGAAAAGAGTCGAAAGAAGAGTATTCCACGCATTTCTCTACTTGCTATGCTTTATCAACAACAGCAACACGAAAAATCTAATGAGTCACATAACAAATCAGAGCTATGAAAAAAGGATGAGTTTAATTAGAAATTAGACCACTAGTGCAATTAATTCAAGAATAAACTGATGTCACATATCTAATACAATTTTACCAGGTTCTATTCTTCTCACTCACATTTACAAAATGTTAGCTAAAGGCCAAGTGAAAATTAAAATTAGATTATTTTATTTTATATATATTTTATTGATTTTTTTTACAGAGAGGAAGGGAGAGAGATAGAGAGTTAGAAACATCGATGAGAAACATCGATCAGCTGCCTCCTGCACGTCTCCTATTGGGGATGTGCCCGCAACCCAGGTACATGCCCTTGACCGGAATCAAACACGGGACCTTTCAGTCTGCAGGCCGACACTCTATCCACTGAGCCAAACCGGTTTCAGCAAAATTAGATTTTTTTTTAAATTGTATTATATCACCACCATTGTAAATAATGTAACAAATATTCATTGTACCCTTAGGATTCTGAGCTAATGTGCCAAGTACTTAAAACACAATGAAAGATCAGACATGGTTCCTCTCATTAGGGAATACGTATCAACTTGCAAACATAATTTGTATATGCTGTTTTGAATTAATCGATGACTTCGCTTTCAATTATATAAACTTTTTTGAGTCCCTACTTTACAGTAGCCACTAACCTAGGGATTGGGGACAAAAAGACATATATAACACATATTGAAGAGAATGTTAGATGTTAATTCACTAGTTCTGATCAGTAGTATGTGCAGATTAATATTCTTGGCAACAATCCAGAACTTAGAAACCAGCACTTAGCAAGAAAGAGATGTGACGGCACTTCTTTTAATAAGCAGACTCAGAGTGTTGTGCTTCATCATTCCCTGAAAACTACCACTAAGCGTTTTCCAACATAACAACCAATGTCTCTCATGCTGGAGTGAGATTAGGAAAGAAACCCCAAGAGTAAAGTGATCAGCTGAAAAATTAGTTGAGATAAATGCGTATGTGCATACTGAGTATTCACGGTAAGCTGAAATTTTTCTTAATGAGGAGGTATTCAAAGTTTCACAACGCTGGCGTTAGATTGTATGGGATGCCTAAAATGTTGTCATAGTTAACTGCAACAGATACAACTCAGCCAATTTTTTTAATCTGAAATTCACAAGATAGTGGATCAGATGTTCATCCATGTAACAGATAATGAATTCTTTGACACAGAGTTGCTTCAAGATCAGCTATAGAAGGGCTGATCTTAAAAGACTACAAGCCAATCATAGCACTTCACTCTAGGGAATATAGAATAAAGAGGACCACCAATTATAGTTGCCAAAAGCCAAAAGCCAAGTTTTCTGTGGATATGACCAAGTCACTATTGTAAACAGCAGAAGTGCATGTCTTCCCTAGAATTGACATCTCAAACATACAGAGTTAAGATACCTCACAAATTCAGTTCCTTCAAAAATCTGCACTATCCATAGTTACCCATACTACAGATATTCTTAGAATAATCTTGAGAAACTCCAACATTCACTCCACTAAAGTTGCTTTAAGAGGTTTCTAGTGATACAAAATAATATTGAATGTAAACTGTAAATGAAAAGTAAACGAATAAATTTAAGTACTTTTAAATAAGGTTTCTAGTAAAAGATAACATTTGTCCATGAAAAGAAATGAAAGAATACAGTATGATGTTATATTTCCAGATTGCATCTAAATAAATGTCATTCTATCTTTTGAGTGATGAGGAACTACATGTCATGGAATTCTTTCTGCCTATGCATGAAGTTAGGCCAAAGCAAAGTATGGGAAAGGGTTGATAAATCTGGTACTGAGGGACAAGACTAAATATTATTTTTCTAGGCCAACTGTTCTAAGTTTGTTCCTAAGATTGATCTGTGTTGCTTTGAAGAACATCATTATTTGACTCTTGCTATATTCCAAATACAGAACAAGAACTTTTGTTACTTCAGAGTCTAACTATATAAAAATATGTATTTCAAATTATTCATAAACAAATTTAAATTAAACTATTTTAATGTTATTTTTAAAAATACTTTTTTTATTGATTTTAGAGAGGAAGGGAGAGGAAGAGAGGGAGAAACATCAGTGATGAGATAGAACCATCAATCGGCTGCCTCTGCATACCCCCTACTGAAGATAGAAGTTGAAAACCAGGCATGTGCCCTGACGGAGAATCAAACTGTGACCTCTGGGGTCATAGGCTGATGCTCAACCACTGAGCCATGCCCACCGGGCATTAAATTTTCAGCCCTGGCTAGTGTGGCTCAGGTGGTTGAGCATCGTGCTGTGCAACAAAAGGTCACAAGTTCAATTCCCAATCAGGGCACATACCCAGGTTGCAGGTTTGATCCCTGATCAAGGTGCATACGGGAGGCAATCAACTGATGTTTCTCTCACATTTGTTTCTTTCTCTCTCCTTCTCCCTTCCTCTCTGAAATCAATAAAAATATATTTTTTTAAAAATAAATCTATCCAATGCATTATGATTATGAATCTTACATACCACATCAATTATCCTATAATGAGTAAAAACACGAATTTCTAAAACCAAGTATTTTTAAAATGCATATTTATTACTGTTTCTAACATGGGCATTGGGAGCCAGAATATTGACTATATCCAAAAAGGGTTTTTTATTTGTTTTGGGTTTTGGTGTTGTTGTTGTTAATCCTCACCCTAGGATTTTTTTTTCATTGATTTTTTTAGAGTGGAAAGGAGGAGGGAGAGACAGATAGAGAAACATTGATGTGAGAGAGAAACACATCGATTGGTTGCCTCCCACATGTGAGAAAGACACACTGATTGGTTTCCTCCAGTACTTGCCAGCCTGGGGCCAGGGATCAAACCTGCAATCAAGGTATGTGCCCTTGACGGAATCAAACCCAAGACCCTTCAGTCCTCAGGCCTACCCTCTAATCATTGAGCCCAACCGGCTGGGGCTGCTTTGCTTTGTTTTTAACATGGTAGCACTATTTCTCTTTGACTTGTTAAAACCTAAGGTATTATCTTTTTGTGATGTTAATATTGGGCAGTAAAAAACATTTACATCATGGGCTCTATGATGTAGAAAAATAACAATATGAGTGATATAAGAAAAGATATGTACTCTGCACTACAAAACAGAATAACTGATTTGATTTTCCCTACAACTCAAACCATATTAAAGAGTGTGCCTCATAATGGGTTTACACTATGTTGTTCCACAAACCATTTCTAGCCACTATAATGATAAACTGATATTTCAATATTACCCACATAACTCCAAATGGAGTTTTCAAATCACAATTCCATGCAGAAATCAGCCTAAAAGCATTACAGCATTTTTAAACACTTAAAAGTGTTGTGAAATTGTCTTGGATGCTGAAATATTTTATATGTAACACGGCCTTGTAGAGTATTTATGCAGGAGAATAATGGTATGGTAAGGGCAGATATGCAGATCAGTACACATTTGTACTATGTGGATAAAGGGATGCTTCTGTTTGCATATGGATATTCATGAAAATTAGGAGAAAAAAGTCAAAACTAAATAAATACTTAATATATCTGCACCTGTCATAGTTTTTGTGTGTGTGCTTTACTATTATTGACTAGCCGTAGTACTGCTACTCTAACCAACTTCATTAAAGAATAAAAGAAAAGTAATAAGTCATTTCACACTCTGTCTGACCATTATACAATAATACCAAGATTTCATGCAAGGGTACAACATTATGCCCATCTGCAATCACAGTCTCTTTGCAAAAATCTCAATTCACACTTCACATGCAGCTAACCTTGTTACCATCCCTCCCTAAATCCATCAGTGTTGCAGCTGCACGTCTTCACAGCCCAACGTCTTAAAATTCATCACTCTGGCACCTTAGCATCACGATAGGTCAAGATAAAGAATCCAACCAAGAATAATTAAAGGGCACCCAGATGTTTAGTTTACTTATCTCAAGCCTTTCCTTTAACATACTCCAATTGCCTGTGTGTACTATTTCTTTCATAATTTTAAGATATGTGCAATGTTATTATTTTAAGGGTATGAGACCTGGCACAATACATTTCAGACTTTTTTTACAAGTATAGTTCTTTGTAGTTGAAATTTGAACAAGAGGCATGATAATGAGTAGGTTGAGGGAGAGAAAGGTGTTATCTCATTAAGGTAATTACTAAGACATCCTCACCATTATAGCGGTTTGAAAATGTGGCAATTAAAGCGCCCTACATGGGCTCCCGGAGACAAGAGAACAAGACAGTTCTCTTGGAACTTCTATGTTACGGTTAATGTGTGTCATGTAAATGAAAGGGTAGACTATTGCTATTTAATTCTTTTCCTCAACTCTCCACCCCCACCCTCAAATTTCTTTGTGGTTTATGTGGTGTGTGTTTTTCTTTAACCTGAACTTAGTTCTGATGAAAGGTGCCAGATTGACAGCCCTAGAAGCTAACACATTCTTTTTACCCACAGAAGAGTTGGAGCCAAGAAGACAGTAGGACATACCAAGCGGACAACGTGCTATCAACCTAAATCAGAAGAGACCTAACCTTCTTCCTCCTTCTTTAGTCAGGCGCGTTTCCTCTGATGAGGAGACTGCCAGATTCATACAGAAGTCCGTGAAGCTCAAAGTACATACACATAAAAATGCAAGTGATGTTCTTAGTTGACTTCACCACAATATATACAGGCTAATGGGCACAGCTCTCAATCTGCTCAGGCTGAATTGGCACTATTCACCAAAACCACTCACTTCCTTTAGTCAGGAATTCATTTCCCTTCTTGAGGTGGTCATCTTTTTCTATTTCTTCCACTGTCTAATCAAGATAATAAAGTGATATGCAAGTAACATATAGAATCTATTCTCCAAAATCTTGCTTTAATGCTCATTGAAGCATTATTTATCTCAAGTTAAGGGAAACAATCTAAATGTCCAGCGATGAAAAGAATAGTTGACTATTATGAGAGAGAATATTTTGTATCAAATATTATACAGAGAGTTTGAAATAATGCAGAGAAATACTGGTTCTACATGGGAAAAGCATAAATGATATTCCAGATAAAATGTGATCACAAGTATGTAAATATTCACAGGAAAAAATCTAGAAATAATAAATCAAATATTAGCAGTTGTCTTTGAGTGATAGAAGATGGACTTTATTTCTTCTCTCTACTCTTCAGTATTTTATAAATTTTCCGCAGTGAGTATGCATTACTTTTATACTAAGAAAGTTATTTTAGTAATTTTTACAAAAAAAAGTCTGTTTCTTTTGTGAGTTGACCACAAAAGTTTAATTCCATTAAAGTTGAAAGTCAAGAATTATCTAAAAATACTGTAGTATCTCTTTCCTTCCCTTCCTCTATCTTTACAGGGAAAACAAACTGGGAGAGAGAACAGGATTGAAAGGGGAAAAAAAAACCACTAAACAAATATGTAATAGAAAAAATTAAAGCTTAAAATAGGTAATAAACCAGATGACCTTTGAGATTCCTTCCAATCCTGGGTTTGGATCAAAATCAGTTCTGCTTCAAATCCAATTACTTGTCAGTTCGGATGTTGGAAAGTAACCTTTTGCCAAATTTCTAGGCAGAATCCAGTAAGAGTCATGCTCTCCTTTGGGACAAGGTCATTTATGGGAAGAAAGGAAAAGCCTATAAACATGTTGGCAAATAAGGGGTCCTTCCTGAAATGCTACTGTTAACAAGCACTGTTTTCAATAGTCCCTTTTTTTCTAATCCTATTCCAAGAAATGAATAGTAAGATTCAATAAATTTATTAGCTTAATTCAACTTTTCAGCACTGACATCCCTTAATAGAAATGCTTGGCCCATCACCTTTGCCTCCATAAAAACATCCCAAATACATAAAATAGCAAAGTAAAAATCAGAAGGATAAAAGCAAGGTGGGAATGGAGAGCAGAACTCTGAGGACATAGGCCTTTTTTCTTCTTCTTCTTTTTTAAGTCTCTGGGCAGACTAGAGTCTTTCTTTATTGAATCCACTCAGCAGATCCCTAGCCATCAGATCTGTTAGCAGTTCCTGAAATGAAAGCAGTCATTATTTCTTTACTAAATGAGGTGGATAGATCTCAGTGTTTATATAAATTCTAATCGAATTCTACCCTAATAAATATCTTTGTGGGAGGACTTTTGGGTATGTGAAAATAATTATGCCTTCTGCGGGGATAATTAGGCCACCAGCTGCACCGTGGCATGCATGGAGCTGCAATAATATCATCCCTTTGGCCCCGTCAAGGGCAAAGGGCTGTAACCCAAAACGATAGCTAGAGGGGTTGAAGAAAGGGGTAACAAAAGTTTGGGCCTGGCCTCTGGAGCAAGGCACACCTGGGAACACTCCACACAGGGCTGAAGGTGGAGTAAGCAGAAGCAGCCAAAGTCCAGGCAACACTACCTCCACTTTCTTACCTGTGCTCTGATTGGGCAAGGCTGAGGCAGGCTGGTGGATGGCTAACACGTGACACAAATGGGTGGGACTGCAAAGAACTGGCTCTTGGTGCTCTGCTGTGACATAAAACTAGAGAGGTTCAAGGAGGAGATCCAAAATATAGATTGCCGAAACTTTCAAAAGCAATCCAGAAAAGAAGATACTGTAAAATTAAGAATCCCATGCTGCACTTCTCCATTTGTGCTTTATATGACTTTATAGGCCAATCTATTGATACATGGCATTGAAAGATTATGTGATAATTATGCATTTATTCACATATGAACATGTTTAATGTAATGCCAGTATGCTCCCTATGGCTGGGGAGGAGGTAGATGTCCTTTTGAAATCTTAATTTAATGGAAACTGTTCCAGAAGCTTCCATTATTAATAGAACAAGTTCGTGGAAAATGAGTCGGATGAATAATAATTTGATGTTTTAAAGTGATTTGTGGCTCTGAAACACCCTATTTCCAATGGGCAACTCTGTCTCTTAATACCTGGACTAGAATTTCCCTTCCCATGGTTCTGCAAATGTCCACTCAGCCTTGGGGGGAGGAAGAGTTGGTGCAAAAGAAAATTGGTCAATCAGCTCTTTCATCGTGCTTACCAAAACTATTTGCATATTTCAGATATCATGACATGCCCGTTTTCTCAAATGAGAAACATTGAGAAAATACAAAGTTTCAAATTAGATCACTAGAAAACCATTCCACAACAGATGACTCAACCAGAAAACTGTCTCATGAGAAAGAAACCAATTGTGGTCTCTTCACTTGGTCTTTTCATTAGGGAAACTATACCAAGTAACTTAGCTACCCTACAATAGGAAGTGGGTAGCACCTCCTCCTCTCCCTCACATCCTGTCAGCCTAGTGGTTTTAGAATGCGGTAGAGCGTTTTTCCACCATGAGCACTCTGTTTAGCATAGGAGTAGGAAAACAATGCACCACTGATGCTTAATTCTTCTCTCTTGAAGGCGGCATTATATATACATATTGGCCTGTAGAACACGTCTCCTCCCCTCCCCCCTGGAACACCTACTCTTCCACCAGCCCCTACGGGACTTGCTGGCTCTCAAATGGTGCCTGAGCTCACACATGTGGGTAATCTGTGCTGCTACAAGACTCTATCCGTTTCTAAATTCCACTTAGCGGTTTCATCCGTGCAACAATAACGGGAAAGAGGAAGAGGAGAGCCAGAGGGGAAGCATGTGTGAGGGCGGTGGGGGGAGGGTCAACAAAAAGGAATTGGCTTCCAAGAACTAAAGGAAAAACTGAAGGAGGCAGCCATTGGTAGCCATGAGGTATTTTAAGGGGGGTGGGGGGGTATGAAGAGGGACACAGATATGAGCTCCCACCTGGGCAAAGATTGTTATTTTCATAGGAAAAGGAGAAGGCTTTTAGACTCTAAAGCGGTTCTCAACCTGTGGGTCGCAACCATCGGAAAACACATATAGCATATCAGATATTTACATTACGATTCATAACAGTAGCAAAATTACAGTTATGAAGTAGCAACGAAAATAATTTTATGGTTGGGGGTCACCACAACATGAGGAACTGTATTAAAGGGTCGCGGCATTAGGAAGGTTGAGAACCACTGCTCCCGAGCCCACAGAGATGTGAGAGAAGGGACCTGCTTCTGCAGGCCCAGCCAAGCCCCGTTCATGAAAGCAACTGGATTCCTGTCCCTGGTCTATAGGGTCCTGATGCGCGCGTTCTTCCCTGAAACGCGGTCCGTAACCAGGCGAGGGAACCGGTGGCCACAAGGCTGTCCCCGAGGCGGGAGGAGCGCGAAGGCCGGGCTGGGGCGCACACCGAGGGAGACCCCCGCGGAGCCCGCGCGCTGCAGCCGGGCTCGGAGCCCCGCGGGAACCGCTGCCTGCGCTCTATTCGGAGTGGGAGGGAGGACGGCTAAGCCAAGGGCCTCTTCACTAAGGAATCAAGTCCAGCCGCGGAGATAGGAGGGGGCGGGGGCGGGGGCGGGAATGAATCGCTCCACCAAGTGACAAAGCCCTTTCATCGTAAATCAAGTTCAATCTCGCGCTCGCGCAGGTTCTCTTCTTTCATTGGAACTCCCGCAGGGGCGACCCGCGCGCGGCCCAGGGCCCGGCAGTAGCCGGACCTGGGGGAGTCCCCTACCCGCGCGGGGGAGATACGGGCTGGGGGCTGCCTGCGGCGGAGATCAGGGCCTCGGCTCAACCCGAACTCAGGGCGGCCGCCTCCGGAGCGCTTCTCCGGGGCTTCGCTCGGCGGAGGCTGCGCGAGCGGAGGGCGTAGACAGTGCCCTTTAGAGGGGGTTCCACTGGCGACCTCGCCGGGCGCGGCGCGAGGGCTTCGGAGCAGCAGCCCGAGTCCCCGCTCCGCCCCAGTCGGCTTCCACTAAGAACTTATTAAACAGGGACGGTTTAGCGTTGATCTGTCACTGAGCACTACTTACCCCGAGATCTTTTGGTGTGCGAATTACTTTATTGATCTGCAGATTTTGCTCTTTGGAATGGGCCCCTGTTTTGACTTGGGGTTAATCAGGAAACGCTGCCAGGGAGGTCGCTTTGTAATCGCTTCGCGGACGCCCTCCGCGGGCAGCGCGGACCCTAACCCGGCGCGCCCCCTGCGGTCGCCTTTGCTTTGTCGGGAACCCGCCCGCCCCGGGCATTGGCTCCTCCGCGCGCCCGGGGAGCTGTCTGTGGTGCTAGGACAGAAAAACCCAGCGAGGGAAGCAGCGGGTTTCCAGGGAAGACAGAGAGGAGAGAAACTGAGAACGCCAGGTTGGCCGAAGCGGTCCACCCGGCAACACTCAGACTGACAGACACCTTCAAAATTCAGCCGTAAGGCGGGAGGGAAAAGTCCCTTCTGAGTCATCTCACCGACCTGTTTTTCCAATGCAAGAAGCCAGGAACGCCCCCCTTTCTCGAAAGCACATACCCCCAACCCCACACACCGACCCCTACTCAGCCCTAGTGGGGGTCAGCCTGCCAGAAATAAGAAGAGAGGGGCAGTGGACCCTGGGCGGGCGACCCAACTCCAGGGAAAGGGGCGGTAGAGAGAATGGCTGGAAGTGCCTAAGGAAGTGGGACTGGACAAAGACCTGGTAGGAGACTCAAGAAGCCTGGAGGCATTTTTCCAGGATCCATGGGGAAACCCTGGAAAAGCCCACACTCACTCTTCCTCCCACGCGTCTCTAGACAACTGTCAAGGGCAGGACAAGCCAGCTTCCCCTCACCAAGGACCCACCGCTCTGGGGCAACATCAGTCCTTTCCGAGGCTCAGTCCTGCTCCTGTTCTCACCAGTGGCAAAGAGTCAGCTCTTTCCAAGTATGTTGACTTCACACCGTGGCTGGCTTTTTAGAAAACCGAGCAGCTCTCTCCCAGTATATTTTTGCAGCCACGTGGCTTAACTGGAGCTAAAGTTTCCCTAGCCCTGGGGAGAGCTTTTCCAAATATTTTTAGAAAGTTAAAAATACAGCAAAAACAAGCTACTCGCCAGCTGCCTGTTTAGAGAGGGGAGGTAGGATCCGGCAGACTTCTGGGGAAGGGCTGCCTAAGCAGGAGTCAGAGGGCAGGAGGGAGGAGGAGGGGAGTCTTGGTTGGAGAGTAAGCGGTTTTATTTGCAACAGAGGAATTCAGCTATCTAATTTGCCATCATGTGAGCTTTCATTTTAAGGGGTGGAGCAAAAATAAACTGACACTGGGTGGTAGGTATATTTGCTGGAGGCGTGGAGGCAAACAGCAATCATTACTTTGCACTTCATTGAAAACAGCTGGCCAGGGCTCAGAGGCGCTGGTAGCTGGGGAGTTAACTTATTTCACACTCACTACGGATTTGTGCTTGGTTTGCTGGGGTCCCAAAGCAAATCTAAGGGGCCTTTGTGGGTGTTTAAACATCTCTCTTAAAGAAGTTCGTGTTCCTGTGTTTCTGTAGCCAGCAGAGATTGCCACAGAAAGGCCGTTTTGCCAATCCCCAACTTCATCAAAGGAGCAAACCAAATGGGGTCTAGCTGTGGAGTGCCCTTCAGACACCCGCTGAAGGTGGGAAAAGGCAAGGAGCGCAGCTCCCAGGGACGGCTTTCCTCTGGGCCTTCGCAACTGACTCTAGAATTCCCCTGAGAAGAGGCCTTTGCCCGTTATCTTGTTCGTTGCTTTTCAGAAAGTCTGGGGTTGCACTCATCCCCTCCTAGCCAAGCCTTCCCCCACTTTGTTGGGCAGGCGCGGAAGGACTGAGGGGCCTCTTCTACAGGAAAGGGCTGGGTTTGAGTTTAACTTGTAAGCCATAGTTTGGGGACATTTGAAGTGAGGGGCGCCTGCTGAGACCACCTTTGTAATACTGCTATAGAAAGAAAAGAATGGGAACAAAAATGGAATCCAGGACTCAACTTTCTTCCTGGGACAACCCCACCTCCATCATCCAATTTGCCTAACTTAGATGCAATAGGAAATAATCAAATTTAGAAGAATTGACACTTTCAGCGGCATGGTTGGGGGGTAGGGAGAATATGACTCTGAAGAAAAGCACATTTGGGAGGACTCTGATGGATAGAGAGCGGCTGCTAGCAGCAGTGGAATATGAGGTTAACCAAGTAACCTTGGTTTCTGTAGATATCGTGCTTTGTCCATCTATGGAGCCCAAATTCAGCCTTGAGAGTGAAGGGGCAGTGGCAGGCTCCTCAGCAAAATGGCTGGTGAGCTGCTGGCAGCAGATGGGTGCTACAGGTTTGTTTGTATTGTAGGGGGGGGGGTATGTATTTTTCCCAACTGGACCTGAAGTCACTCTTGGTGGGGAACTTGGGATGTGTGAACTGCAGGCTCCCCTGTGTCAAGGCTGACCAGCCCCAGGACCAGTGCAGACAGAAGCTGTGGGAGCTAGCCCCCAAGCCTTGGGGAGTGTCCTTCAGGCCCAGGCAGCCCATTTGGTAATTACTCAAACTGAACTGTAAAACTCAGCAGCAGCTAAGATGGCGCGAGGAGCATCTGCTGAGCGCCCTGGCACTGGCATTCCCACTGGCCACAGAGGCACCCAGTTTCCAGCCCCGGCCAGCTGCCTGCGTTCCCCGGCTCAGCAGGCAGAAAAGGAAAGGGGCAGGCCAGGCCCTTTTGTTAGAATCCAACAAGACCAAGATCATTTTTTAAAACAAATTGATGAGCTGGAGAGAAATCTACAAACAAGTCCCTAATTAGCAAAGGTCTGATCAAGGCGCCGAGGCCATTTCCTCCTGGATTTCACTTCTTCCCGTCTTCTTTCCCTCTCCTCCCCAACACACGCTCCCACGACAGACACACCACCGTTTTTAAAATGTTTTTTAACTCTACCAAGGTTCAGACACCCAAGAAAGTTGGAGGACGGGCGTGGATATGTTCAGCGGTGTGTCTTACCCCTGTGACCCTGCTCTAGGACAGGAGTGAGGACAGAGGTCTGGGGATACTTAGATGCGAGATCCTCCTCTCTGGCTCCTCGGGAAGCATCCTCGTGCTGGAGATGGGCGCAGCCCCAGAACTGCACCTCCCTCCCTCCTCCCCCCCCCCATTCAGTTTTCCCCTCTTATAGAACTGAGTGCTGGGGGAGGGGGGAGGGGGGGTCCGTTACTACCCATTCACACACGCTCCTAAAGCCGGCGGCGGCCTCCTCCACCCTCGGGGCAGGTCCCCTCATTTTGTGGTCCCAGCTCATCCAGAGGCTCCGATAACAAGCCTGGCCCGCCAGTCCCGGCCAGAGCTGCATTCCCTCTCCAGCTTCCCCGCACAGCCTGCTCACTAGGACCAGAGCCTCGGCGCGGGCAGGGGGTTGGATGCCCGTCGGGAAGGAGAAGGCAAGGATCAAAGCCGCCACGAGAGTTTGTTAGCCCGGCCTCTGCGAGTCCCCCGGGCGTCCTAATTGCGCGCCCGGCAGCCTCCCGCTCGCAGGCTGTCCCGCTGCGCGGTGCCGGGCCGCAGGCTTCGCAACAGCTGCGAGGCCCACGGAGCCGCGGCCGCCCGCCCAACACCGGGACCCCGGCGGCCCCGGAGGAGCCCGGGGAGAAGGAGGAGGGGCGGGCAGACCCGGTTTGGGGGTGGGGGGGTCCATCGGCTGGGAAAGTTGGCCGCTCCGGTAGCGATCGCCCGGCAGCCTGCAAGCGCGGACCGTCTCCGGCGGCTGCTCTGAAATGTCCATTTAAAAAGAAAGGCAATCACGCATAATAGCGGCTCTGAAGGGGCCAGCATGAAACTCTGAGCTGTGTTTATACACGTCAACGCAACGCCTTTGCCGATTTTACAGATTCTTAATATTCCCGGATTCTTTTCTTTTTCTAAATCAAATCTGACGCTTCATCAGAATACATTCTGCTTTAGTAAAATCAGCTCCCTCGGATTTCATCGCTTGTTAAAAAAAGATAAACTTTATTTTTTGTCATTTTCAATCACAAAAAAATCTATATTCTTGTCTAAGCATGTATTTTACTGAATCAAAAAGACATGAAAAGGAAAATCATATTTTACTAACGTATATAAGTGACTCTTTTTTGGACAACATATAATAAATATGATATATCACTTATCACTCGGTCTTTCCAATGTACACTTTTTTTTCCATATTATGGAGCATGCCACTTTTCCAAAAGAAAAAAGGTCATGAGAAATCAGTGCAAAGTTCTCAGTCACCCTCCTCTTTTCTCTGGGGCAGACGGAGTGTCCACGGCGGCGACGCCCTCTGCCTCGGGCCGTCTGTCCGTCTGCAGGTCTGGCCCTTGCAGTTCGCTCTCCGCGCCCTTCTCGCTTCTCTCCTTGCCCCTCCCCCTCCCTCCCCCTGATCCCTAAAGTCATTTTTTTAAAAAAAGAACTTGAGGTTTCGTTTTTTTGTTGATGTTTTCACTTACTGGTCGAACTTTGTGTGGGGTCAGCGTTCTCGCCAGTCACGCTGCTGTGGGAGCTCTCCAGCCCCGTCCCTGGGGGTGGGGAGAGGGGCGCGGGGGCTGGCTCCTGGGGGGCCCCGCCCCTGGCTGAGTGTCTTCCTCTCTCGCTCGGCTTCCCGGGGCGGATGCCGGGAGGCCCTGGGCTGGTGCGGGGAGAGGAAGCGCAGCCTTCCAGTAGGGGAGGAGGCGAGGGAGGGACTGCCGCACCGCCTCTGTTCCCCTTCCTCACCGGGGGTGCGGGGTGCCGGGCATGGGGTTGGACAAAGGGTTGAGAGCCGGCTGGCCCCCGGGCCCCAGGCCGTGGATGAGCACTCGGGGCACCAGGGGCCGCTGCAGCTGGGGGTGGGGCGCGGGGGGAGTCCGGTACATGCTGCTGTACATGGCGGCGGCGGCCGCGGCGGCGGTCGTGCTGTCCATGCTGCCCAGCAGGCTCGGGTGGTAGAAGTAGGGCGACGGGAACATCCTCTGCAGCGCCGAGTAGTTCCCCGCCTCGGCCAGCAGCTCCAGGCCCACCGCCGTCTGCCGCTTCCACTTGGTCCTGGAAAGAAGTGGACGTGCACGCACCGCGCGGCCGTGGGCACGGCCCGGGCACCCAAGTCCCCTCTCTGCCCTGTCCCGCCCTCTCCTCCGGGGGGGGGGGGGGGGACAGGAGGCCGACAGAGCTCCGAGAACCCAGAATGAACCGCATCCCCTAACACCCCCGCCCCCAACACACACACACACACACACACACACACACACACACACCACCCTCTTCTCCCGGAGTGACCACCATCCAAGTCAATTTCTTAAACTGCACCGTCAATGGCTGAGACTTTTGCCAATGGAACTCTACGAGCTCTGCTGCCTTTTCCTGGCCCTCGGCTCCACTGCTGCCCCGCCCCCCCCCCCCCCCCCCCCCACACACACACACAGTTTGGGTACCTCCTGAAACTTTCCCGGCGGCCAGCTAAGACCACTGTGTCTACAGGCTGTCTTCTCCCTCCTCCTCTAATTCCCTTTCCCAGCCAGTGGCTCCCCAACAACCCCAGAGGGTCCGCTCTCTGCCCCTCCCCCCTTTCTCCTGGCGGAGTGAGCAGAAACGGTAAACAAAGGGATGCAGACACCCCCGAGCCGGGGACCCTGGCCCTGCTCAGTCCCCGGGGGTGTGGAGACTCGTCTCTCTCATCAACCTGACAGGACCTTACGGCAGGCAGGGGCTGAGGGTAGGGAAGGCAGCGATGAGGTTTCCAAACGGAATTCGTTAGAGGGAGGAAGGGCTCTCCCGAGGGGTCAGTGCCTCGGGGCCATTCTGGGAGGGGGAAAATGCTTTTCCAGATATTGTCTCCTCAGGGAGAGAGTAACAATTAAAACCTGTGATCAGTTTCTCTCGGTCTCCTCCCGCCCCTGTGCACCTCTGTTAAGAAGCAGAAGAGAGCGGGCCTTGGCTCAAATGCCACACGGAGGAGCTCAGGGCTGGTGGGCCGTCCATACCCAGCGGCTGCAGCCAAATTAATAAACATGCCGCCCATTTTAAATTGGCTACAAATGACGCTAATACTTTCCGACAGAATTAGGGTGGCTGGAACCGTATGTAATGAGACAGAAAATTATGGTAAAGATGACAACTGGATGGGCATTTCCAACCACACTTATGGACGATTAAAACACAGGCGAGAGCAAAGGAGGGGGAGAGAGAAAAATCGAGACAAGGGAGACAACTGCCAGGCTTGAAACACACTGTAACCTGGGCCTCAGGTCGCCTGGGTTCCCTCTGCAGTTCGGGAGCCTGCAAGCTCTGCCAGCCGCTTTCCTAATTTCCTTGCAAGGTTCCAGGCGAGCTCTGAATTCGTTAGAGGGAGGGCTGGTGCAGGGAACAGATACTCAGGCTGGATGCTTGGCCAGCTGCCCCATTCTCCTGCCTGCTGCTGCCCACCTTACCCTCTCCTGGCTGCCTCACAGGCCAAGGCAAGGACATTGGAACTGAGACCAGGGGGGCAGTTCTTCGGAGACTGAAATAAGTAGCTAGGACGTGTGGCCAGCTACAGACATTCAGAACCAGCCTGGGGCAGGCCCGAAGGGGGCACCTCGCCTGCTCCACCAGCCTGAGTGTCAGCTGCCCAGATGTCTCCATTTGAGAAGGTGGGGCCTGATGGGCGTGGGGACAAAGTGGGGGAAATTCCAACCACTCGGATTTGAGAGTGAAAGTAGCACATGTTAAGACACTTAGTGCAAAACTCTCTGAACTCCAGCTGCTTCTCAGCAGCTCTTTCCTTGGGGGGGGGGGGGTGGCTGATCCCTGCCCCTGCTTGAGAGCCCCCAAGTGACCACTCCAGGCCCTCTGAGTCCCCTCTTTTCTCCCAAGGCCAGGAGAAAAGAGTGGTGCTCTGGTCACAACCTGGATGGCCAGGCGCTTTGCTCCCCCACACAGCCTCCCTTACCTGCGGTTCTGGTACCAGGTCTTGACCTGGGTGTCAGTGAGGTTGAGCGAAGCTGCCAGGTCCATGCGGTCCTGCACGCTCAGGTACTTCTGCCGCTCAAAGCTACGCTCCAGTTGGTTGAGTTGGTGATCAGAAAAAGCCGTCCTGGCTTTGCGAGGCTTTTTGGCTCTCACAGGGGGACTCTCTCGGCTACTCGTAATCTCCCGGTCTCCTTCCTCCTTTGTTCCTATGATAGAAACCCAGACACAGTTTAGTAAAGGAACCTGGAATAGGGAAGGGTGGAGTGTCCTTCTGTCTCATACTTCCACATTCCCAAGCCAGTCGCTGGTCTTCGGGGACCATACTCTTCTTACACACATACTTGGGCCTCAGCCAGTGTGGGAAAAGAGGACCAATTTCTGGATAAGGAGTGTGGAGCCTTGTGCGGAGCTTCCAAAAGCGTTCTAAAAGGGTATCTGATCTCCCCACCTTTGAAATGTAAAAGAAAAAAAAAACTTTACAATAAAGTGTCCTTTTGTTATTGTTTCCTTGCTGGAGGGGGCTCGGGGAGGAAGGAAGATCCTGTCCCTCTCCTTTATTGTCTTTCACTAAGATTTTTATTTTTTCTGATTTGATAGTTTTCAAAAGGTCTTTCTGGTGTGTGTGTGTGTGTGTGTGTGTGTGTGTGTGTGTGTGTGTGTTTTGAGGAGGGGGCACCTTTTTCATCTTACTTTTTCTGTTTACTCAAAGTCATAGCATTTGTTTTCCTTTTTCAGGTGCACTTGGGAAACGTTGGACTCAAGCTCTCTGCAGCTGCTTGCATCAAGCCTTTTAAAGCTTCAGGAAGAATGTGTCGCCCAGACCCCGAGCTGAGCTCAAAACCACTGAGCCCATTCCGGTGACAGCCCAGAGATTTCCGGATTCCATTTGTCAACTTTGGTTTTTTACTGAAATGCTGGGAAATCGATATGTCAATCCCTCTCTGCTTGTACCCGTTTTTGCTGTGCTCCTTGATCTTCCCTGCAGGAAGAACAATAATCTCTCTAATTGACCCACTGGGGAGGTTGGTGCACACAAAAATCGCAGGACCAGACTGTACATCTGTTTGGGGCACTATTATGCTAATGCTGTAATAGTAAAATGGGAGCCAACATCCCATCTTCCAGTCAGCAACATCTTTCCCAGAGATGGCAAAGATTAATAATAGTAATAATAATAATAATGAACATCTTAGTAAAGGGGGGAAAACTTTCCTTTTATGTTAAAAGTCTTTTGCCATAAAGACCAGAACACTTATGAAGTTGTCTGGGGAAATAAATGAAAAAGGGAGTTGAAAGACAATTTCAATTGTCATCTTCTGATTTTACAAAAATAGATAAATTCAATTCCATAACTTTTACTTTTATAAATTCTACGCCCTAGTTTCTAATAAAGAGCCAGAAATCTTCCTAAAATGCAGCTATTCAGTTGGGGTCATCGGGTAAGAAGGGTGTTCTAAAAATACTGAAAAGCTGATGATAACATTTTACCTTGTGAACGTTCCTATGTAAACCACGATCTAATTTTTTTTTAAGTTGCTCTGTTAATCAACTCGGACATTCTTCCCTGATTAAGTCTGGTAATTCCTGTGATGGTGTTTAGAAAATACGGTGTGGAGGGGGGATGAAATGATTTTCGTTAACTAGTAAGTACCACGTTGTGATCCCACCCGGAGACACCAACTAGCTCAGCCTGTTTCTCTCTCCCAGTCTCCCTATGCCCACTCACAAGGTCTCTGGCCTGAAAAACCTCCTGTCCTTTCCCGTAAGATCACCTCCGCCGCTGGCCCCTTCCTAATAAATTCAAATCAAGTAAAACCACGAACGAAGGTGGGTGTCGGCGGCGTGGGTTGAGAGGTAGACCTGTAACCACAAACAGAACTTGGGCCGAGTCCTCCCTCCCGCTTGCGGGTTTGGACTGTGGCGGCGACCTCGCCAGAGATGATGCCGGAATAGCTCCCCATCGGAGAAATCTGCGGGAGACCGCAGGGTGACGGGGAACCGCAGGAGACGCCGGACGACCGGGGCAGCGGGACTCACCGTGGCATTTGAGGTCGCCCTGGGAATCCTCCCGCTTGTCCAGCTTGCTTTTGCTGTCCTCCTGCTCCAGCTTGGGCCTGAAGCTCTCGTGCGCCGCATTGCTCTCCGGCTTCGGGGTGTGGTGGGG
Source organism: Myotis myotis (assembly GCF_014108235.1). Lineage (NCBI taxonomy): Eukaryota > Metazoa > Chordata > Mammalia > Chiroptera > Vespertilionidae > Myotis > Myotis myotis. Next base: position 68,801,256 of record NW_023416324.1, read on the forward strand.
CGAGGAGACGCTGGTGCTGTAGGGCGCGCACGCCGCCAGAGGTTTGCTGTCGCCCAGGATGTCCTTAATTAAGAAGGAGGAGGTGGAAGTCCTGGGGGCTGAGGCGGCCGAGCCCGGATGCTGGGCGGGAGGCTGCGGCGGCGGCGGCGGCTGCGGCGGCGAAGGCTGCAAACTTGGCGCGGGGGCCGCGGCGGGCGGCGGCGGCGGCTGGCTGTGGTGCAGGTGGTGGTGATGCTGGGGCCCGTCGGCTACCAGATGCGGCTCCGGAGGCTCCATGGTGACCGAGATGGGAGAGGAAGGCGCCGTTCCGACCGTATCAATCTCTGAACAGGGGGACGGAGTGGCCTGACTCCTAAAATCCGCGGTCCTCGCCTCGCCGAGCGGGCGGAAATCTCCGTTCATCATGCCGGGGCTGCCCGAGCTGGCGCTGGACAGAATCGTGTCTATTCCGAAACTCGACCCGCTGGCCCCTTCCATTGTTGTCATTTCTACATGAGGTCCACGCCGCTCCGCCGCTCCGCAGCCGCCCCAACAAAGCAAAGGAAGCTATCGATCGCAAAACAAAATAAACACTAAACAATGTTGCCGCTTAAAAAAAAAAAAAAAGGTGGGGAGGGGAGGGAAGGAAGGATAATGGGGAGGTGGCAATCGGTGGACAGTTTCGACACAACTTTTCCCCCTTATGCAAAAAGTAGGGGTGGGGAGAAAGGAAGACGGGGGGGGGGAAAGTTATGAGAATTGTTGCGGAAGCCTGGAGCTCCCGCTCCAGGAACCTCCGCGCATGTGGGGCGGCGGCGGCGGCGCGAGGGACCCCGGCGAAGACGCAGGCGACGGGAGGGGACCCCTAAAGCCGCTGCCGCTGCCGCTGCCGCCCGGGTCTGCTCTCCGCCTGGCACCAGGCGGCAGCGGCGGCGGCGGACGCGACAGGTGCAGCGACCGCGAAGCCCCGGCGGCTGCGAGCCCTCGATCTCCCCCGCGGCTCCCCAGGTGGCTGCCGCGCGCGCCCCGGCGCCCCGGAGCGGAGTTTCTGAACTTTCTTGCAAAGTTGCGGAGCCGACGCCGCGGCGGCCGCGGCCACTAGAGGAGGCGGAGGAGGGGAAGGAGGAGCAGGAGCAGAAGGCGGCGGAGACGCAACGCCGTGCGACTCCGGCCGCTGCCGGGCGCGTTCGCTTGTAATCCGGCTCCTGGCGGGTGGCGCCGACCCCCTCCCGTGACGTCACGGCCACGGCCGGCTCCCCGCGCCGCCCCGGGCCCGCGCCCCCGCCGCCGAGGCCGCGCGCCGGGCCCCGCGCCCCGATTGGCAGCACCGCGCGAGCGAGCGACGCCGACGTGCCGGGAGCCAATGGCCGCGCGGCTCGCGAGCCCGTCAGCGCGCGCGGCTCGGCCCCGCTGCTCTTTTGAGAAGCCTCTGATCCCGGCGCCCGCAGCCCCAGCCCAGCGCCCAGTCCTGCAGCGGCCCCCGCGTCCTCACCAGGCGGGAGGGCAGAGAGAGAGGGGGGCAGAGAGCAGGGGAGCCTGGATAAGGGAACCGCGGGGGTAAAAGAGAGGCAGGATAGTCAGGATGTGCTCGTTTTCTTAAGAAACCCGAAGAGGGAGGGAAAGAGTACAAGAGGGGAAAAGCAATCTGGCCGGCTTACCTTTACACTCCCGCGCCCCCCCCCCCCCCCCCCCCCGCTCAGCAACCACAAACACGCATTTGGTTAGGCGGAGGCCACGGGGAGCAGAGGAAGGGGGTCCCCGAAGGAGCTCGCGGGAGAGTGTGCAGACCAGCAGCCAGAGCTCGGGGTGCGCGGGAGACTCCGAGCTCTGATTTCTCCCCCCACGCCCTTCCCTTCCCACCCAGGCGCCCGGGCTCTGGCCCTGCTCTGTGGCGGGTCCCCAAATGGGGTGGAGACGGGTCCGCGTCCACGCGGCACTCTCCGGAGGAGTGGGGAAGGGACCCAGTCTCTTGGCCCTCCCGCCTAGTCACCAATCGGGGCCTGTGACGGAAGAGGCGGCTGGCCGGACACTTTCTCCGGAGCCGGGGAGATAAACCCCAGGCGTTCTGCGCTGGCGAGGGCAGCCGCGGCTCACTGCGGTGTCGGGCGGGCGCGGGATTCAGAAACTTGGGTGGTAGGTCCGCAGCCAGTTTTCAGCCAATATCTTCTCTCTCTCTCTCTCTCTCTCTCTCTCTCTCTCTCTCTCTCTCTCTCTCTCTCTCTCTCTCTCCTCTCCCTCCCTCCCTCCCTCCCTCCTCCCTTCTTCCCTCCCTCCCTCTCTTGATTGGAAAGGAAACAGTCACTGTGGATCCGCTGGGGGACCTGCGGCTGGCGTGACTGCGACGCCCCGTCGGAGGGTATCAACTTGCATTATTTTCTCCAGGACGTCTCCAGCCTGTCTCTTGTTGAATGTCAGCGTAATGGGAAGTGCCAGTGACAAGCCGGCGTATTACTCCTGATTAAGTGCCGTGTCAACCTAATTAGCAGAGTAATTATAAGGTGCTAATGAATGATTCAAAGTTCTTTGAGTTACATTTTACTCCGAATTACCATTTTAAGAACCCTATGCACCGGAGCGGCTGGCATTTCTTCCGCGGCTAGGTGCAGAATGGTGCTGTAAAGTGGCCTTTAAAGTCTTCAAGGGCTGGGCCGAAATCTGGGGTTTAGTTGTGGTCCTGAAGGTCACTGCCTGGAGAACCGCTTTCTTTCTTTCTTTCTTTCTTTCTTTCTTTCTTTCTTTCTTTCTTTCTTTCTTTCTTTCTTTCTTCCTTCCTTCCTTCCTTCCTTCCTTCCTTCCTTCCTTCCTTCCTTTTCTTTTTTCGTTCTTCTATTGAGGGCCGGGATGGGGGTGGGGGTCAGGAAGGCCAATGACCTCCTGGGACCCGATACCGCCTTTCTGTCGAACCGGATCCGCGCGAGCCCTGATCAGGAAGGGGCACTGGGAGACGCATCCTCCCTGCGTTTTCCCAGGGAATTACATGCGTTTGACCCAGAAAATGCCCGCACTGTTGCAAGGGTGTGTGGAACTGTGTCTTATCTTCTGCACGCCATCTTTTTCAGGGGTCTGTCTCTGAGGAGAGCAGCAGGGAGAGAGACAGGAGGCGAGGACATGTGCATTCCGGGCCGCTCTGGTTATTGTCGAAAGGCCAGGGGCGTTTGGCTGAGGAGTCGGGGCTGGTGAGCGACGGCGGGGATGCGGGGCGAGCGGCGGGCAGAGGACCGCCCGAGGAGTGCGGGAGGCCCCCCCGGAGGCGTGTAGGGCGGGCTGGCCAGCTGGGCTCGAGCCTCTCTGGGCCGGGAAGCCGCAGAGGGCCCGGATAATGCTCGGAGCGGGCTTAGATCCTCCTGGGAGCCTCCTGGCCCGGCCTTGGCCTTTCGGCCAGAGGGATTTTACAACCAGGAGCCCGGGACTCAAAGGGCGTCTATCACATGGAAGGCTGCAATGTCCCTCCCTTAAGGCTGGCGCCACACACCCTCGTGGCCTCGGCACCCCGCGCCCCTGGCATACTCGGCTGCTGTGGGAAGGGCGCCGGGCGCCGGGCCTGTCCGAACTACAGGCCTACGATACACGTTCTTCCCTTCAAATGATCAATTAGGGCGCTTCTCACTCAGACATCACCCACTAACTTCGCAAATGAGGCTACAGCATACACTTTTCTCGCAGGCTATTCTGGGTGGGAAGTAGGGAGGAGGACAAACAAATTTAAGATCCAGAACTGGTGGCACTGCACAAATCAGTTATTCTTGACCTTGATAAATAATTCATTTCAGCCTGTTTTTGTTTTGTTCCGATGCTTGAAATGACTCAAGAGCTCAAAAGGCTGAGCCCACAGTTGTGTTGGGCTGTTGGACAGGACTTTTTGCTTGGAATGATGTACATTAGCGGGAGAGACAGAGATATGACCCTACCAAAAAATGAAATCTAAAAAAAAAGGGAGAGAGGAAGATGAAAGTGTTAGGAGAGGGGGAGTGTTCATGTTATGAAAACTCCAAAGCAAACAAAACAGACGCCAGTCGGCCCCACCTTGTGAAGAGCTCGGATCCTGTTTTTCTTAAGGAAAGGTTGAGATCCTAGAAGTTTCCTTTGGGTGGGAGGTAGGTCAGCTTTCCAGAGAAACCATTGTGGGGGGAAACTGGGACCTTCACTTTATCAAGGCTCTCATCTTAGAGCTGCTACCAGAGAGGAAATGCTACCAGTGGCCTAAAGATCCAAAAGAGGGGCTCAAAGACTCCACCAAAAACTTTATGGGGGAAAAAAAAAACACTCTTCGGGGGTTGGGTTTTGTTTCTTAACTTTTCACGGTTCTTTTTTCTCCAGACACAGTCCTCTTTTGCTTTCTGGAAATACACACACACACACACACACACATATTCATACATACATACATACACACACTAGGGCAAAAGTAGGTTTACAGTCATGAGTACGTGAAACAAAGTTTATACTTGTTTTATTATTTATTATTGTATTCTTTTCCATACGAACAATTGTAAACTTACTTTTGCACCACCTTGTATATACACCCAAGAAATTATGCCCTTTCTAGCAGAGCAAATGATTTAACTTTTCATTTTAAAAAATAAAAATCCAGAAATAAAAGAGTGCAGATGAATTACATTTTCAATGCCCATGTAACCAGAAAAGAAATGCATTAACTGGATTTAATCTGAGATTTTTTTTCCCCACTGGATTTAAAATACAAACAAATATAATTCCTAAACTGGCATGGATTTGAAAATGATCTTCCACTTTCAGGACTTCATTTCCTTTAAAAGAAGACAAAGGAAGGAAGAAAATGATTTAATTTTTGGAATATTTTATAATACTTTGCATAAAAAGCAGTTATTTGCCAGCTGTGGATAATAGAGAACAACCTTTCCTTTCTGGCTTTGAAAGACGCCAGTCCTGATCACTAACGATGCTCCCTCCCCACCACAGGGAAAGTTTCAAACGCTCTGCATTTTAACGTTTCATTCCTCAATACACTCCCTCAGGCTCACTCTTATAACTGAGACTTGGGGTAATGTTTAAGCTGGGTCACCAGGTTTTTTAAAAATGGAAGTGAACTTTGAAGAGTTGCACCTATAGATCATGAGGAACTTGGAACTAGTGTTTTTTTTTCCCTGTCATTTTGTTTGAACGTTTCTAAGGGTCCACAAGATAATGCCAACTGACCCGAATGAGGTGCAAAGGCGCTTGTCTCCGCTGGGCGGCGCCAAGAGCCCCAAACCAAGACAGCGGCTATTGTTTCTTTCTATGAAAGATGCACGATAAACAAATAAGCTCTCCCTTTCTAAGGCTGACTCCCTGACGGTAGTGTGTCCTCTCGCCTCCGTTTCAAAGCTACAGGAACCGCGGACATTTTCTTTCTCCCCCACCCCCGCCCCCAGTCTATCGATGTATATCCAGCTGTCTAAGGGCTGGTGCGTATTTGCTTAGAAAAATAATATAATAAAGAGAAAGACATGAAAACACTGAAATTGAGCCACTTAACAGACTGAAAAACATTGAAAAAGACATGAAAACACTGAAATTGAGAGCAAAGAGAGAAAGGGAAAGTGGAAGAAAATGAATAAGTTAACTGAAAACTGTTTCAATAGAACCACGGGTTAAAATGTTAGTCTATGTAATTACTAATTGTCCTGGGGGAATAAAGGATTTGAGAGATCATTCTGGTATCATAATAAAATTTGAGAGAACTGTAATTTCACCACAACCTTGCAGATGAGTAGTTTAGAAGAGATTTAGCAAAGTTGGCTCTCCCTTGGGAATTAGAGGTGCGGGCGTCCTGCTTGAGCAATCAGCAGGAAAGTTGATGTAGAGATGAAAGAACGCTGGAAGAGGGAATTTTAGTCTTATTTCTGCCATTTTCCAGTGTTCTTGAGCAAGGCACTTAACCTTTCTGATCACCAACTTCCTTCTCCAGTAATGGGGCAAATCCTTGCCTAGAATAGGGTGATCCTGGTGACCAAATAAGACCTTCTGTGTAAAAGCTCTTTGTGAAATGTGAAGCAAGAGTTTGACAAATGAACAACACAAAGGTGGCAGCTATTGCTGGCTATAGTTACCTTACAGTAGCCATATTTTTCCCCCCACTTCTTCCTTCCCTCACTCATTGTGTTCAATCACTCAGTCCATAAACATTTCTGAACTTGCATTCTGGGCCAGGTGACTGAGAATGGGACACGAACCCTCCTAAGAGAGTTGACAGGGGCTTCGACACGGCGGAAATGCCAGGAGGCCCACGTGAACCCGCTACAGTGGGGATGCAAAGGCAAGTGGAGAGTCCTGCCTCAGGAGGCGTAGGGGGAAGAGAAAGGCTTCCTCAAGGGAGTGAAGAGTGTGTGTCCCTTCGGTCATGAAAGAAAAGGGGTGGGTTCCAAGCGGAGGGGCATCTAGAAAGGGGTTCATTTGGTAGCTATGCGGCATCATGTAAACATGTCCAGAAATTGTTCAAATGTGTAATCTCCCGAGGGTGGGTGGGCGGGCTGCAGGCTGCGGGCATGTGTTGGCTGCGGGATCCCTCCTGAGTGCTGCAGGGAGCTGCTCCTGGAGCTCCTTGGCGGGAACAGGAAGTCCGCGCACCTGCCCACAGACCTCGGCGGCAGGATTGCACGGCAGAGTAGGTTTCCTCCCAAGAGATGGTCCAGCCCCCTCCAACCAGACTGTGACCGCTCCTCCCCGCTCCTTTCTGGAGTTCCAAACCCTTCCAGTCGGGAGTGGAGGTGGAGACGCTCACAGAGTTGGAGGGGGAACACGGGGAGAGGCTTTACTGAACCCTTCCTCAACTGACCCACCGCCCCCGGCGAGGGCTGGCTCCCGGAGAAACGGAAGGGCCCCTCTGTGGCACTGCCACCTCCCGCTATAAAAATAAAGCAAGCCCTAGCTGGTTTGGCTCAGTGGATAAAGCGTGGGCCTGTGAACTAAAGGGTCCCGGGTTCGATTCCGGTCAAGGGCACACGCCTGGGTTGCGGGCTCCATCCCCAGTGGGGGGTGTGCAGGAGGCAGCCAATCAATGATTCTCTCTCATCACTGATGTTTCTCTCTCTCCCTCTCCCTTCCTCTCTGAAATCAATAAAGATATATTTTTAAAGAAATAAATAAATAAAACAAAACACGCAGAAGCCGCCAAGGCTCCAGAAGAGAGCTGATTTTCCTATCCACTCCCGAGGTTAAGAGGGAATGGAGGGGCCAGGGCGGAGGGGAAAGGAAAGCCTCAGAGAGCTGGGCGAACACGACAACCCGGGAAGGGGAAATTCATTTGCGATGTTAATTAACAAGCGTCTAATTAAAACGGCACTTTGAGCGCTAATCAATCGCCTTATTAAGTTAGAGCCATCACTGGAACAAATGGAAAGCTCCCCGCCCCGGCTCCTGCCTCCGGTGCGGGCGGCGCCAGGGGAGGAGGGACCGCCGCTGCCAACTCCCGCAGCCTGTCGGGGGTCTGCCTAGTCCTCCTGGTCCGGGGTTCACCGGGCCCCGACTGCTCGCCCCTGCCCCGCGACCTGCTGACCTAGACGTGAGGCCAGGAGGCGATGCCTCTTCCAGACGCACCTGGCGCGGGAGAAAGGGGAGCATCAGCGAACAGCCGGAGCAGCTAACACCGACTTTGCTTCTGACAATAGCGTCCCCCAATGTGCGGGGCTGTGAACTGAGAGCCGTGAGAGAGGCGGGAGGGAGGGTGGGGGTGGAGGGGAGCAGTTTAGCCCGAGAGGGGGCGCTCTCCGGATGGGATAACATCTTTACGTTTCTCCGAACCAATGCATAGCCTCACTTTGGAAACTCTTAGACCCGTGCCAAGGTCCGGCCCAGCGACCAGGAGAGAGTGGGCCTGTCCCTGACAGGAAGGGCCGGACAGTCCCGCGGCCTCTGTCTCCTGGGGCTGCATGAGGTGGGGTGGGGTGCGAGGGGGGAAGCGGGAGTGGGAGTGCTGATCGTATGGTATGGGGCACGCTACCCCAGCCCCCCCCCCGCGCCCCCCACCCAACCCACCCCTGCTTCCCCATGCTCTTGGCCCTCCAAACTCGCTGAGGAAATTATGGTTTTGAATCTCTGTTTTGAGCATTCCGCATTTCCTAATGGTTAAATGCCTGCTTTTCACCAAATTCCCACGGGAGAAGCATTTGGCGGTAAGAGGGAACTGTGAATTTCAATGCTATTTAAGTGGGTCCTTCTCCTCCAACCCCACCTGCCTGGCGCCCGGGTTAAGGCCGAACAGGCGCGGCGCTCACACGGCCGCATTCCTGCGCTGCGGAGCAGAAGCGCGATCAAGAGGGACCCCCTCGGACCCCTGAATGGCCCGCCTTTGACGGCCTGCTCCGGAGAAAAAGAGGACGCCATTGGAAGGAGGCCTTTTGCGTGGTGGGTGATGTGTGGCGTGGGCCAGGGTGTGGCTTATGTGTCTGCGATGACACGCGCGATCTGAGCTAGCCTGTGGGCTCGCCTTCCCAGACGTGCACCGGACCGCGTCTGGGGGTGGGTCTGAGAATGCTTGGGCGGGGAGGGGGGGGTCCCGGGAGAACCGAAGGAACGGCTCCCACGGGCAAAGTTCAGAAGCATTAATATTTTAATCATATTATCATTATTCAATATAATAATATTTGCTCGGTTAGCGGCACTAATTAGGCCGCATTAAAACTGTAGTGTCTCCCTAATGGTGCGTAATGTGCCCACACTCACATTTTTCTCTTGGAGGATGGGAGGCTCTTGGCAGAAGAGAGGAGAGGAGACAGGCAAGCAGTGGGATGGGTTGGGTGTGGGCCCCCAACACATACAAACGCACCCCCCCCACACACACACACAGATTCTAGTGTCTGCCGGGTGGTGCCCGCGTCCTGTGCGGGCGGTGGGTCCGGTGCGGGCGGTGAATGAGACCCTCCACTGCTCAGTCGGCCCTGCGCCCAGCAGCCTCCTCCCCAGCCCCAGGCTTTGGACTCAGCGGATTGATTTTGCTACCCTTCCCCCTTTTGTGTGTGTGCCTTCAATTGGTTAGGTTTTTAAGGTTTGGGAGGGCCTTTGTGAAAGAATTAAAATACTCTTAACGGGAGCCCCTCGGCCCAGAGCTAGAGGTCCCGCCCCCTAGCTCGGGGCTTTTAGGATCTTCTCCCCAATGGGAATTTCTTTCCGAGGTTCGAGGGCGGGAGTGAAGAAGAAGCGCCCGCAGAGCAGCGCGGGTCTGGGTCTTCTTCCCGCGGCCGGTGCGGGCGGTGGGGCCGGTGCGGGCGGTGGGGCGGGCGTCCGCAGCCCTCCGCGAGGCGGCCGTGAGCCCGGGAACGCGCCCCTCCCGCGGCGCGGCGAGATCACTCTGAATATGTAATGGATTTGTGACGCGCCCGAGTGTGCTGTGTGTTCCGGCACCGGGGTGGGGGATGGGGAAACTGAAGCCGGATTGGGAGGGGGGCTGCACAGAACTCACATTACATCGCGCACCCTAACAATCGCAACATTCCTTTATTAAAAACTGCCGCGTGACATTTACACTGAGCCGCCAGCCTCTGCC